>NC_081410.1:440329442-440629442 GCF_030272615.1 Cryptomeria japonica
CCACTTCGAGAGTAGATAATGCAAACACCTGGCGGAGTATGCCCCACCCCTGAGAAGCATGAGATAGTGAGGATCGGACCAAAAAATATAGGAAGGAAAAGAGAAAGAAGAATGTGTTGAAGGTCCAACTAATAAGCAAACGAAAAATTTAGGTTAGCATTCTCATCCGATTTTCATGAAAACTTGTGTTTCAGTTAATATAGGAAAATTGAAAAATGAGATTGGTAGGTTAAGAGATCGGGGGATTTTCTTAAAATGGGGTGGTCTTGTAAAAGAGGTTGGGTTTGTGGAGAATTGGAGTTATGACAATTGATGGGAACAAATCCAAGTATGTGCCCTAGTGAATGACTTTGATTTGGTTATATTTTCATCAAACCAAGAGAAAGGAGAGGCTCTAAATAGTGGTCTGGACTATTTAAAGAGTACAAGAGTGCATTTATTAGACCGATGTCCAAATTTTAACCCATGGAAACATGTTTTGAAGGAAGGATCAGTGTGGAACCGATTGTATGAAATCACATCTTAATATTGGAAGGAAAGTATCTTAAGTGATATAGGAGTAAGTTGGGAACTTTCTTATCAATGGATGAGATAATGGTAGATAGGGGTCAAGGAGATTATATCAAGATACGCTTAGGATTGGCCCCACAACAAATATTACCTAACAAAAAGATAGATTTAGAGTGCTGAAAATATAAAGGGAAGATCAATTGGAGCTATGCCCTAATTGTAGATCTAAGGAGAAAACCGAAATTTGGACTATATTGGGATTGTACAGATCAATAAAGCCAATGAGTATGAACCAAGTACGAGTAGGAAGAGGGCAGGGGGAGATTCTAGTAATTGGGTAGAGTCGCAACCTATCAACGAGTGCAGACTAGAGGATCCCTCAAATATTACATTATTGCAAAGCTAATAATTGAACAAATAGAAGAGATGGGCAACATGACAAGCTATTATGAGGTTAGAGATGTGTGGTAATAATTTGGCAAAAGATAAAGAAGAACAAGGGCTTAGCAATATAAAAGAACTAAGTAGGGGTGAGGGCAATTCATAATATGCAGGAAGGAGCGTGGAAGGAAGTGATAACAAATTGGAGATGGTTGTTAGCACAAGCAAGGTTAGCAAAGATGAGAATTGGCATCTTGACACGGGGATTGACAGGATAGAAGCAAAGGAAAGTCAAGATGGAGGTATAGATCAAATTGATGTGAATATGGAGACACTCGAGATAAAAGATAAAGATGTAGGCCATTGCACCCCAGAGAAGGACTTTGCCAGGTTAGATGATCAGTGCGATAAGGAGGTGAAGGATGAGAATGAGATGATTATGAAAGGGAATGTAGACTCAAACTCAGACCTGGATGGAAGCTTTGAGGATGAGAAAGTAGATATTTTGGAGGATTGGAACATAGAACAAACCCAAATCCATGTTAAAGAAACCTTACATAGAAGTGAGAAAGAAAAGGGGAGCCAAATTTAATAAGGCAAAGTTGGAAATTACTACTAGTGCCAAGGGTCAAAGAAAATTGAGAAATGAGAAGGAGATCATCCTTCCCGAGGAGGCATGAAGCTTTTAACCTAGAATGCTCCTAGCAAGCAACACTTAGTCAAGTGTCAAATAAAATTAAGTAGAGTAGATATGGTGCTACTTTAGGAGACAAAATGGGATAAGGAGGAATCTCAAAATAGGATGAGAACATGGAGGTAGTGGGAGGGATGCTTTGTGGAGTTGAACGAGGCCTTCGAGGGATTAGGGGTGGTTTGGAATCCACTAATTGTTATATGTTCAATGGTCAAGGAGAATCAGAATTGGATGGTAGTTAAATATGGGATCCTAAGTCAGAATAGAGAATTGTTTGTGCTCAATGTCTATGGGTTGGTGTCAACAGTGGCTAAGAGAACCTTATGGTAGGATATTAAGCAATGGTTGAGGATGCAAAATAGGGAGCTTACTGTTATCGGAGGTGTTTTCAATGCTACATTGGATAATTCAAAAAAGCAAGGTGGGTTGCAAAACCTTTATAGAGTTCAACAATATTTTCAAGCGTTTGTAAATGAAATCAACTTAAGGCAGATTTTTGCTAGGAATGGAAGATTTACTTGGACAAACAGAAGAAAAGGGTTTACTGGCACTGTAGAAAAGTTAGATCGTTTATTTTTGCATGGCGATTGGGAGTGTTAGGATAACACCTTTGAAGAGGACATCTTATCGTTTACTGGCTCTGATCACTATCCAACACAATTGGTCGTCAATGCAGAAGCTCCTAAAGGGGCAACCCCTTTAGATTTGAAAACATGTGGCTTAGGGATGTTGAGTTGTGTGGATTGGTTAAGACTTGGTGGAATAAAGTCGGAGTGGGCCATAACTCCAAGACATTTCTCTTTGGTCAAAAGCTATCACACATCAAGAATCAGTTGAAGGAATGGAATAAGGATCATTTAAAAACATCTTCTCAGAAAAGGCTTGTATAGAGGAGAAGCTAGGCAAACTGAATAAGAAAATCATTGAAAAAGGGATGGATAAGGCAGACTTTGAAATAGAACAAAGTCTTAAATCAGAGCTTGTTGAGATTATGGCAAGGGAAGAGACATTTTGGCATAAAAAATCAAGAGAAGTTTGGTTAAAAGAGTGGGATAGGAACACAAAATATTTCCACAAAGCACTTGTAGTAAATAGGGGTAGAAATAGGATTACAAAGATAAAAAGGGAAGATGGATCTAGGACTCAATCACTGGAGGAAGTCAATCAGGAGGTTGCGCAATAATTTCAAGCTATATTGAATCGGGTTGCAAAATAATGATGTAAGAGATTACAATGTGATTTAGATTGTTTTGAAGAAAGGTATTTTCCAATATTAATTATTGTTGATGTGTTTTTATGCACCTCATACACAAAATAGAATACAGAGTGTCCTAAACTCTCTCGAACAAGGAAATATTGAATGCTTAGGGTTAAGATCAATCAAGAAAACCTCAAGGTTTACAATGTGGACTAATCAACTTGATTGATTGGATAGACTCAGTTTTATTGATGTGATTTTGCTGGAATCACAAGGGGACTTATGTTTTTCATGAACTCTACCAAAACTTGGAATCTATACTAACTTGGAAAATAAAAGGCAAAAGAGGTAAAGGGTTTAGAAAGTCTAGGCTACTCCTAAGATCAATGATGACAATGAATGTTACTTAGATAGACAAACTTCCTCAAACCAAGATTTGCTTCACTACGATGACAACAACTACACAAACTTGATACAATATTCTAAGGAAATGGAAGATTTTTACATTGCAACACGTCACTCAAATACCCAATATTGGCACAACTTAAACAAGTATCCACAATTGAACTTAGCACAATGATTAGGCTCAGGCTAGCTTTACTTTATAGTTTACAATCAACAAACCACAAAAAGTATGAACCAAGGAATTCATCACAATATCTTCATAAGCATCCACCATGATCAATAAATCTAATTAAATTTGACAAGTAACAAAGAAACTATGCAAAATGTAGAAACTACACAAAGATCCACCATAACTTCAATGCAGTCAAGTATTTATTTCCACAAGTCTTGGCAACAATTTCTTCTTTCCTCCTCCTACTCTATTGCTGCTTCCAACTATTCACTATTAACTATTGACTAGCAACTATTAAACTTTACAAATGAAAAGGCTTGGCCTTTTATAGATATCCCATTACAATTCAAGGGCCAAGATTGACTCAAGATCAACAATCAAGATTACATGATAGAACCCTGATTAGGGTTAGTTAAAACTAACTCCCTTTTTTCCCAATGAGAAAATTACATTTTGATGGACACATGTATTGCATTGAATATGTACCAATGATAAAATAGGTTAGGAATATCAAACTTTGTGCCTCCATAGGACGAGTCAAGTTCATTGCATTTGGACATCCAAAATTGCAACCCTTTGATTGGTTGAATGATGACTGGATGCCACCTCAAATTACTCCTTGTAGATCATCACAAGTGTATGTGGTTGAGTAGATATCTTTAAGTCTTCTATCTTTGAACATTCTACCTCATGGTTGAGTTTTCAATCCTTGCTTCATAACCTTGTATTGACACCTCGTTCATGTGATTGAATCTTTATGTTTGAATGCTTTATGTGATTGATTTGCTTTATGCATCCCACTGGTGGCCTTAAACCTAGAAAAAAAAACACATTTTACATCATACTTCAAGGAGAAAAATAAGACCAAACCCTTTCAATCTGGAAACATAAAATTTTAAATTTGATTTTCCTTTACTTAGCCTGTGATTTTGATCAATTGTTGTCTTAAATTTGCACATATACATATTCTTTAAGTTTTGATTTCTGCTCGCTTGCATATATGTTGGTTTGATTCTCTGCCACAAGTCACAAGTCTGTCTTTTAGGTCTTCTTGCCCTTATTTGTTTTGGAATAGAGTGGATTTTTTGAATAAAATTCCTTTATATGTCTCCCACGTCCTTAATATGTTCTTCACTTAAGCTGGTTGACCTAGTTGATTTAATATGTTTTTATCTTATCAAGACCCCTTAGCTGACCCAAGATTTTATTAACCCAATTCATCATTCACCTCTCTAGGTGGAAATGAACCTCTTGTGTGTATATTGGGTTAGAGAGGTCTTTTGCATTAACATGGGTGGGATTCTTGACCTAATCTACACAAACTTAGGTCAACTAGACCTATTAATGATTCATTTTACCCCTAAAACATTGTCTTTCTCCCCTTTAATGAGTCGACCTAGGGTTTGGAGGGGTAATATACATAAAGTTGGGCGACATTAGACATTTAATTTGTTTTTTTAATCTCCTTTTATGATCAAGTCGACTGGGAAAAATTATCAAGGATACACATAAATAAGTGTCAAAATGTTCCCTCCCAAACAGAATTTCAAACTTGCAAATTATTTACTTCTACTCTTTCCTAAGGGTAAGTGTGAATTAGGGCCTTCACTTGTAAATTGGAATTAGATGCCTCACTTGCAAGCCTTTAGGTCCTATTTTATGATTCTTTCAAGTCTGATTTTAAGGTGCAACTTTGATTCTAATGTTATTATATTCTTTCCATAGGCACATACTACTCTTATGTTGGCATCAAGTTGAGTGCATAATGCACTTGCCTTTTCACAAGTTATGAGGAGGGAAGTGCATTGCGCATGTCTAGGTGTACAACCTTGAGCACATAGTGTAAAGGGTACTGCACAATGTGCTCTAAAGCATACTTAATTATGTTTTCATGTTTTTTAGGTCTAATCTTTTATCTGATTTGATACCTTTTAACCTAATTTCAAATCCTCGAGGTCTGATTCACTAATTTGGGTTTGAGTTTTGATTTTTGACCCAATCCTTATTGCTTGCATATCTAAGTATCATATGGAGCACATTGTGCATGTGATCTTGCCCAAATTGGAGTGTGTGATACATGTTTGCTTGAACAAATTGTTGTGGGGTGCATTTTGCATGTAGAGCTACACCACATGCAACACATTGTGCATATAGGTGTGCACAATGCGCCTTGGGTAGGAGAAGCAAAATTTCACAAGTTTTTCTTTGATTTCCTGACTAACTTGTTGCTACATTGTGAGATATGATTCTTGAGTGCTTGAGATTGCTTTGTTTTACTCCATTTTAGGTCTAAGATCCAATATTCGAGGTTTGATTTTGGTGTTCTTATCTTCCAAGAGCTGGGTGCATAGTGTTCATGCTATCACACAAGGTCAAGGGGAGGGTGCACTATGCACAAGATGTTAGACAAATGAGATAGGTTGTTTGGAGAGAATAACATAGGCAATATTTTATTCAGTCTTTCCTTTCTAGGTCTAAATTCAAGTTTTGCAAGTTTGATTTCCAAGTTTTAGTTTCATGTTGCACTTCTGAGTTTAGGGTGCATAATGCCATGTGACCTAGACAATGTAGGGTGCATACTACATGTCTTACTGCACAAGGCAGAGCACATCATGTAGTAGTGCTTGAACAAATGCTGCATGGTTTGAACACTTAATCAAATTGCTGAATCATTGGTCTCAAACTTCACTTGCTTTGATAAAATTTGTTACCTTCAACCTCATAACCCCTAGATCAACTTTGTCATTTGATTGTATTTAGGTTAAGTTTTGAGTGCACTCAGGGGGTGAAGAGACTTGGGTGCACCATACACCCATGTATGCACAAGGTGAGTGCACTATGCACATGTGCTTACACAAGGTGGTGAAACAATCTTCTCTTCCTCTTATTCAAAATTATCTCCTTTCCTTCACCAAGGCATATTGTGATGATGTCATTGTACAACTTTTTGTTGATCTTCATGCTTGATGTTATAGGACACTAGTCTGATGCAAGCCTAGCGTGAGGGTACAAGGTGGCTTGCACAAAGTTGTAAACTCAAGATACTTAGTCAAATTTTTTTCCTTCATCATCCAGATTTTAAATTATTCAATCAAACTAGTCTTTTCAATCTTCTCAAAGGTCTCATCACCTAGTGCTTTTGTGCACCTAGGGTTCAGTAGTCTTGGGCGCATAGTGCACATGCACATGCACAAATATTGCTAGCTCATCAAGGTCAATTCCTAACATGGACAAAATTTCACTCCTCTATTATTGAGCACAATTTTCAGTAGAGCATGCATAAAATTGAATGTTTTTGCAAGGAGTCACTAGGGTGCCTAGTGCAAACCTGCTTGCACAAAATTCATCCTCGAGATCTTCAATACAGACAAATTCTCACCCTAGCAACTTAGCATTTTGGACAAATCTCTTGCTACATGACAACTTCAACCCAACTCCTCATCCTGACTAAAAATATACCTTCTCTCACAAGCAAAGGCTAAAACTACAACTAAGAAACTACTGCCAAGCCTAGACAACTAAAATAAAAGCCTAATCCCAAAGCATAAAGCCGAGGTCCCCATTTGCAATGGGGTGATGTGTGATTACATCACAACAATTACCTTTTCAAAAGACTTAGGATCCATGAAGAGATTAGAAATATCTCCCTTAAGGAGAGTACTACAGTCTTCAGGATGTGGCATAGACATATTCTCGTCATCATAAGATAAAGAAGCCTCCTTATTGGAACCTATAATGGACTTTCCAAAGTATACTTGAATATTCAAATCACATGGGAATTGACGCTTTGGTGAAAAGAAGGGAAATTAAAATAGACACCCAAGAATTCTTTTAGAGATTCCCCTAAAGAGAAAACATCTAGAGGAACTTTGTTAGAGTTTGATTCACTTACAATATATTTATGATGAGCAAGCTTTAGAGGAAGATGCTCAACAAAAAT
The DNA here is from genome assembly GCF_030272615.1 of Cryptomeria japonica. Lineage (NCBI taxonomy): Eukaryota > Viridiplantae > Streptophyta > Pinopsida > Cupressales > Cupressaceae > Cryptomeria > Cryptomeria japonica. The sequence continues at coordinate 440,336,743 of NC_081410.1, forward strand.
CATGTTGACAATCGACCATGGTTTTGCTTTGGAATTTTTGGGGCGATATGGAAGTCCAATCTTAGAGTGACGAGGGTAAGCTTCTAAAGGGACTTTAATACCTTGTTCATCATGTTGTCCTCGATTTCAGCGCTGCCAAAATCATGAGGCAACCCTACGAAACTCATCTGTTTCATACCTCACATGCTTTGGGAAAGGCTAACCTACTCAGTTGGTTAGTCGCTTTTCGTTTTTCATCTTTATGTTTAGTCGTTTAGAAGTTAGTGAGTTTTTATGTTTTGATTTACAGGTCAAACTTTAAAGTCCGACCTGCAGTGGGTCATAGTCCGATGTGCCGTTTTCCTTTTTTGTCAGTGATTGACAGGTCGGACTTTAAAGTCTGACCGACAATCGAATTGTTCCAAACTGGTAGGTTAGACTTAAAGTCCAACCTGTCAAGTCGAACTACATTTATTATTGTTCGTGTTGTTTTAATTAGGTTTTTAAGTGGTTTAAAATGAATTTTAAAGTTATTTTTAGTCATTTTCTTTGTGTCTTGGCTCCCCTCTCATCTGATCCTTGCGTTTTTCATCTTTAGCTCGCAATTGGTGACTGTTTTCATGAATCCTTCATCGAAAAAGTTGAATCATTTTCTGGGTATGTTCTTTTTCCCCTCTTCTTTTCCTTTCACGTTTTTATTTTTCGTGTGCGTTAGGGTAAGGTTTGTGTGTCGGGGTTTTTGTGTTTTGTTGTGGATTAAGGCATGTCGGATTTTAGAATCTGATTGCCCTAACCACCTTGGTCTTTCCCTTTATCCTTGCATGTCGGGTTTCAAACCCTGACATGCGAGGGGAATGCTGGTTTTTCCCATCTTGCATGTCGTATTTTAAAATTTGACATGTACAAAATGTCAATTTTTTTCCCTTCTTGCATGTCGGATTTGAGATATGTGTTTCCATTGCTAACATATCGGGTTTTAAAACCCGACGTGTTAGCAATTTTCATTTTACCCCTGCTAACTTATCGGGTTTTAAAACCCAACATGTTAGAAATGTAGATTCTTATCTACTAACATATCGAACTTTAAAGTCCGACATGTTAGCAGATCATGTTCTTCTCAAATGACATGTTGGGTTTTAAAACCCAACTTGGCAACCTTTGTGTCTTTTCCAGCTGACAAATCGGGTTTTAAAACCTGACATGTCATCTATTGCATTTCTTTTTGATTCGGACAACGAACTTTAAAGCCCAATGTGCATATCTAGTTTGCAATTTTTTGACTCGCAGGTCGGACTTTAAAGTCCGACCTGCAAGCATTGTCCTTCCCACTTGCATATTGGACTTTAAAGTCCGATATGTAATTTATGTTGTTTTTCCCTTGCACATCGGACTTTAAAGTTCGATATGCGAATTTTGGTTTCTAATTGATATGTCAGACTTTTTTCTCCGACCCGCCGATTTTTGAGGATCTTTTTCATAAGTCCAGTTTAGCTCCGAATTCCTGTTTCAATTGATAAAATCTGCTCTTTTGATGGTGATGATTTTTTAAAACACTAATCCTTGGTGTTGAATGTAGTACTTTTGTAAATTTCAAAGCCTGCTCAAGGAAAATTAGAGCCTTCCTCAAGCCAGTTAGAGTCCTCAGCAAGCAAGCCGACTGTGAAAAAGATGAAGTACAAGTATGATAAATACTTGAACATGTTCCTAGAAAGCTCGGTCGACTCTAATGTCAAGGAGATAAGGGATACATAAATTGGTCACATGGACATGCAAGAGTTCATTGATCGAATTGAGAAAGCTCCTTCACATGTGTCAAGTTTAATCAAATCAGAGTTGCACAAATATGTTTCCTTCCCAGTCGCAGCTCATGATCCAGACTTTGTAGTTGTAGTGGCAGATCATTTTGATCCAAATACAAGACAAGTGAAGGATGCGAATCAGAATGTTATTATGACATTAGATAGTATTTTCTTTAACAGTGTATTCAAGGGCTCTCCAATTGAAGAAGTAGCTGACATTACTCAAGAAAGTGCTCAAAAATATTATGAGAAAAATGAAACAAAGTGTAAGAAAATGATCAATACAATTTTCCTATCTTCTGCTAGGGGTTCCACCACTACAAGATGGCCAAAATACTTTTATAGAAGTGATTTCAATGAGGAATACAATGATATGGTTACCATGCTGGCACGAGTAAAAGGTTTGAAAGATTCTCATTATTTTCAAAACTGGATGTGTTGTTATATGAACATAATCAGAAAGGGAACTACCAAGATAGATTGGGGTGAGAAGATTAGTGATGCACTTTGTGCACAATTGAAAGAGGTCAAAATAACTTTGAAGTTTTATATGACTTCATACCTTGTGTATGCAACCGCCTCTATGAGGCAATATCCAGGTTTGTCTACAAAAGACGACAGGAGGCTAGTTCATGTTTGGAATTATTATGATCAACTCACAATAAAAAATCAGGGAAGTCATTTTAGAAGGGTCAATGATGCCTTCTTTGATGTATGGAAATGTATGTTTGATAAGGACTTACATAAGAAAAGACTTTCAAAAGCAGCATACAATAGGGTTTCTCATTTTGGTTGCGTCTTTCTCCAATTTCCTACTTTCACATACATCCGCATAGGATGTTTCACAGGTGAACCGTTCATTTTGCCAAGATATCCATCTGATAAGATTGTACTCGTGGAGTTATGTCGGTAATTCATCTATGTGCATGAAAAGCAGTCACAAGCTCATAAGACTAGCTTAAAGTTTCCAGAAGCTATTGCCCGATACTCAGTAATGACCAACCCAAAGGCCAAAACATGGAAGAAGAAATGCAATGGAACACCATGAGGAGATTCAAAGCCCGAAATAATTTTGATTTTTGTGGAATGAAGAACAAACTTAAAAGAAGTTACATCCATGTATACAAGCTCAAAGATGTTTGAGCTGATTGTTAGGATGAAGAAGATGTGAGAAGGATCAATTTCAGTCGTCTTACACTGGAACAAATTGAAAAGATTGATTTGGCTAAAATCCCAATGACAATGGAAGATATTGATGATATAGTGGATCCAGTCTATTTTGAACGGAAGATTGTTGATTCTCCATTGTCGTCCATTCAATGGTCAAAAAAGGAAAGTAAGTCCATTACTCAAAGAATTTCTCCTATTTTGGCCAATACTAATGCATGGTTATTGAAGAAGAAGATCAAAATGAAGCAACTTCCTGCCAGTTATGGGGATGATGATAACAATGATGGTCCAATTGGTAAAGCAACTGAATTAAGAACCAAAGGCAAAGCAGATGCGCAAGCACCTCTATCAATCCCTTCGACACAATCCAAGGGAAAGGACCTAAAATCAAATTCAGTATCAAAGGGTCAAAGAAAGGTGAATCTTCCTCAGCAATACAAGTGACACAAACAAAGGAACCTAAGCAAAAAGCTATTGAAGAGACCGAGAAAGAAAAAGAACAAGAAGAAGGAGAAATTCCTCATGAAGAGGAAATGCAGGTTAAAGAACCAACTCATCAAGGTGAGAGTAATACCCCCACTACTTCACAGGTATCAACTCCTACACAAGTTATTATTCATTATGTTGAATTTGATTCAAATCAAGAAGAGGAGGAACATAATAATGAAGGGTTGAATATAGAACTACCACAATGGGAGTGTGATCAACAATATATTACATTGTCTAGTCTCTCCAGTTTTGATGATGTTCCCGTATCCATTATTGAGTCTTCAATTTAGGATTTTATTGAATCTATGGAACAAGCATTTGCAGAACAATAATTGGTGACCCTGCCTTCCATAACAATCATGTTTGAAGCTCCACCTAGTGTGAGTATTGTTGTTGCCACTAGTGCACCATCCACAGTTGCATTCACAGTTGTTTCCAAGGAGGCATCAACAATGGTTACTACTATTCCATCAACAGAACTACCATTGGCTACCACAACCTTGATACCAGCAATTCCATCTATGATTATTGCAACTTCAAGTTAGAATGTTCCTTAGATATCGGTTGATATTCAGAAGGAGGCCACAACTCCATCCAATAACACAAAATTACCACCATGGATGGATATGGTAGCACCCAAAAGGAATAAACGTGTAATTTCACTAGATGAATTTGATTTTGAACAGTTGGCTCCTCCCAAATTCAAAAGTACAAAAAAGCCAAAGACTGTTTCTCAAGTGCTAGTGGATCCTACTACCAAAAGGAAATATGTTGAGGTTATGGTGCCATCTTCAAACAAGAATAAAGTTAATATTCAACCTAGATATTACACTATGCACATTGTAGAACTTGGAATGGAGACACATGAGAGTGTCAAGTTAGACTCTCAAACTACTTTCAATTCTCTTATGCGAAGGTTTGATCAAGAAAGAGATGAAAAGAATGAATTGAAACAGAAATGTGAGTAGTTGACTAGTGTGCTTCTCAAGGTCACATAATCTTCTCAGGAAGTTGAACCAATTGTTTCCTCAATTGATATTGAGGCTCTCAAGAAGGTGGAACATGTGGGCGTCAAGGGCCGAGTAGTGGATGAGTGGATTGCTTGTTTGAAATCAGAAGGTTCCCATCTTCTGGATTCAACAATTAAGTTATTGACTGACTTTGAAGTTGTTCAAAGTCAAATGCAAGGTGTCAAAACTTCCTTATCTCAAGAGGTAGAAGATATTGAAAAGAGTGTAACTCTTTGGGGTAAAATGGAGGATTTCAGAATTGACATCCTTGTAGAAAATAAAGTAATTCCAACAAGAGAGAAATACATCCAAATTCTGTCATTGTTGTCTCATAAGAAAGAAACAATAAGGTCAATGATTATGGAGCTGGATCAGGAGAAGAAAGAAGGTGATGATGAGACTGATCTTATTTCAGCAAGGATAGCTGAAATTCCTTGTTATTTGTATGACGATAATCAAAATCTTGTGACCAGTGATGCCATTATACAAGAATTTCTCTCCTTGATAGATCACTGTACAAAACAAGATTTCACATTGGATGCATTTGACAAGTTGCTAGAAATACAAGTCAGCTTTGGAGTTCTTGTATCAATGTTGAAAGATGGAAGAGAGAAATACATGAAAGTTGAAGATACAGTTTCTCGTGTTCGCGCCATCACCAGTTCTACCACAATGTCAGACAAATCCAAGATGGAAGTTGTTTTGGTTAAGTTCAAGGAATTCCAAAATTCCAATGAGGAGGAGAAAGATGAATAAAGTGTCCCCTTTTGACACTTAGTTTTTCATGTAGATGCATTATTAATGTAGTTGCATTTTTAGATGTTGTAAGTTTTCTCGCAGCTGCATATTTCCTTTATGTTGTAGTTGTAGTCAAGTGGGATTGTGCAGTTGAATTAGTCAACTGTGCCCACCTTTTTCTCCAATCCTCTCCTATATATAGAGGAGCCTCATTTGTAAATATTTATCTTTTATATGCTTAGCAAAAATTTGCCAAAATTTTGTGCCAACTAAGACTTTGAGCTTTTTGGATGTACAGTTGGATTCAAATTAATATAAGAAAGCAATCCATTAAATCTCAACTTTGAGTGATTAGAAGATTGTGGTTGTGATTGGAATTACTCCTATGTTTAGTTCTCACAATCGTTCTTATATATATTAGAATTTTGTGGCAAATTTGTCTATGTTATTGAAAGAGATTTCCAAGTGTGTTGAGTAGACTTTGAACTAACAATATATTTGGGAAATTTTTCTGATGTTAAGTGATTAGTGGTAGGCTTTGTATTGCTGCTATTACTTGTAGTTTTAAGGATTGGGAAATTACACTTGAAGACTTTGAGCTGCAAGTTAAATTTCTTAGCATTTGTAATTAGTTTAGTTAGAATTACATTTAAGAAAGACTTTGTGCTTCTTGATTGCAAGTTTGGGTATAATTGATGGAATTAGTTTGTTCATTTCTTCAAGTATCATAAGCGATAGAGAATTATAACAAGTGGAGGGAAAATACATAAACTCTGAAAAAAGAGAGTTTTATGCTCGAAACTTACCCACAAATTTTAGTTTCTTGTTAATTAGAGAAGAAATTTCAAAGGGAACCTCCCCTTGTTGAGAGGAGAGATTAATTTCTCAACATAGTTGTGTGTGAATTATATATTTTGTAATTGGTACACTAGTGACAAAATATTCACCCAACACATCACATCACAACTTTTACCTCCATAATCAAACTGTAATGTCGTAAATTGTACACTCTTAATTAGGGTTGTACAATTCCACACTTAGGTTAGCACCCGCCTTAGTGCATCCCATTGCATCTTGCATTTTTAAGGTTCCTTTAAACATTTAATTATTAATTTAATTTAATTTAAGGTCCTCTCTCATCAATTCACATATCATAAAATTGGGTCGTTAACCCTAAGTGTGCCCCTTTTTATTTTCATTTTAATTAATCCTTATAAAGTCCTATTTCAATTTTCAAGGCACATTTTTGCACATCTAAACACCTTGGATTGACGCACCGAGCTGATTTGACTTTGTAATCACAATATCTTGCATCCTTAGAAATTTGAAAAAAGTCAGAGCTGGACCATAGCGACCACCACATCGGTCTTGACTTTTTCTCCCCGAATTGTGGGAGCTTAATTTGATGGTATTATAATGTCCAAATCCCACTTTGTGTGAAATTTCATCAATTATAGGTCAGTCTATGATCAAAATTAAAGTTAGGGTTTCATATATATAACCTTTTCTTTCCTCATTTGAAGGATCCATTCACTAGCAATTGAAGGAGACTCTTATGAACTGAAAGTGCGGGTTTATGTGAAGTCTACAATAAAAAAATTCATCATTCATCAACTCTTTATCAACCTTTTTCATAAATCATGGAATATTAGGAGATATTGAAGAATAATAAGGAGATCACCAACTGTTGATTGGCTTTTACCTCTCCCTTAGGGTTTGGTATGATTTCATGTTATTTTCATATCTCTATGTGAGTTTTTCAAATCTACACATCATTCATTTTAATATTTACATTATTTCTTTAGATCTACATTGCATTTGTGATTTGAAGCATTTACATTAGGTTCATTTAGGGTTTTTACTCAAAACTAAGGTAGAACTCTAGTTTGCATTCTAGCTCATAGGAATCTTACAAACACATGAGATTCTAGGGCACACACAATTTTCAAGACATTATTGGCTATTTGTGGAGGTGGAAATCACCAAAACAAGGGGTTTTAATAAAGAAAAACCTTATATAGCCACAAACACACCATTTTCCAGCTTGTAGGCACAAGTATAGGTTTCCGTTGGAGAGGGCAATTTCCGGGAGATCTTAGTAATCTATCACAAACCCATTTCTAGAATTTGGCCCCAGGTCTTAGGTACTAAAGCACCTAGTGCCCTAGTCCTCGGGACTAGGGCCTCAATAAAGTGTAGACTTTAACAGTTTGTATCCACAACAACTCAATTTGCAAATTTCTAGTTTTTGGCTCAATACAATTACTGGGACAAAAGCACCCAGTGGCCTAGTCCTGCTCAATCAAGCTCAGATTTCAGCATTAGACGCATATCAATTTCCCTCTTAGATTTGTACTATGTGTCTCAGTTTCACTTCTGTAACAATTTGTTATTTACTATTATTCTAGTTGTTTTCATTACTCCTACCAGCTTAGTTTTTTTTGCATCTTTCATTTGACTCGTTCCTCTTTCATATCAACAAAGGAATATAAACCCTAAAAGTATTCATTGGCTCTCTTTCAGAAGTATTCAAATTGAATCACTTCCTTTGGCTCTTTCATATTCCAATGTATGAATGAGAGTAAGATTAGGTCTTAGCCTACTCGATCCCATTTTCATCCATCGCACAAACTTAGAAAGAAGATTAAATCTTGTCTCGTAATTTGATTGTAACTCACGAGAGGCGAGATGATTAGCATAAAAAGGATAATAAATATTATGTCACCTGGATTTATAGATGAATAATCATCTTTCTTAGTAATGGTAAATGAGATCTTATGGATAATTAGGTGGACTAGATCTACTTTATATTCCTTGATATAAGATTCATTAAAATCCGAAGATCCCCAATCATCATGTAAACATGTAGTTGGTGTAGTAGAAGTAGAAGGATTAAGCTCATGACTTTCTTCTTTTGAAGAATTTTATTTAGGGACTTCCTTATCAAGGGTATCTTTTGCAATAGATATTGTGAAAGTAGATATTGACACATTAGAAGATAGTGATGGAATACATTTCTGAAAGGTAGGTGTAGTCAAAGAATGAAAATTTGCTACTATTTGACATAGTTACATAACATCAGGGTCAACCTTGATCGTAACTACTTGATTGATAGCAACGAAATTAACATAACCATGAAGGGTAGAAATGATCGCTCCCAAAGCATGAATCCAAGGTCTACTCAAGAGAAGACTGTATGGTAAAGGTTCAAGCATAACATTACCAAGGTAGGAACAACAACTAGACTTATCTTCAAAGGAAAAATAACAATGCCTAAAGCTTGCCAACTAGTGTTATTTAAACCATGAATAAATAAAGAAGATGCAACAAGATAACTTGAAATAACTTTAATTTTGGGCAATGAATCAAGACTATAAACATTGAGTGGCAAACTAGGATCAATGAGAGTCTACCTAATCTTGATGTTATTAGCATAAAAATTAGCATAAATGAATCTGCTTGATTTCGTACTTCTAGAGACAAGAGAACTCATGTAGATAGAATGTAATATTTAGATATATACGAATATGATATATCAACACATTCACATTTGTTGGCTTCCCAAAATAAGGTAGTGGAATCTATTAAAGAGCTTCCTAAAGCATACCTTGATAAACCAAAGAAGTCTAAAGAAAATCCCAAAGTGACATCCTAGCAAGAGTAACATGAAGTTGCTCAATAAGCTCATACTCACTTGGTTACTTGATTTGAGGTTTAGGTGCTTAAGGGAGGTTTGGTTGAGAAGGTGGTAAAGAAGTAGATTGACTGACATTTTCTTTATTCCTATGAGTATTGTAAGTATGAGCTACTGCATGATAAGAAGAGTTTTTAAATTGAGTAAACCTTGTAAAAAGATCTAGAGAATTACTTTTAAATGGAACACCATGAATAGACTAAATTCTCTTCAAAGGACTAACTGGGGTCACATAAATTAGTGGTCTATTAGGCCTTTTAGGGGTAGCAAAGACAACAATGGCATTCATGGACTTCTCATCCTACACAAAAGGAGAGTTTAAAGGTGGGTTTTATGCAATAGGTTTTTGAGTAGAAGGAGATGACTCAAGGAAGTCGTCTAGGACATCATCTATTATACCAAAATCCTGTTTGGAGAATACATTATCGAATGCACTGAAGTTTTGAATGGAAAGATACGATATGAAGCATTCATGTCAAGTTTACCAAAGTTGTAGAGGAGAGGATTTTCTACTCTCAAGACAATGAGATCTTAAGGAGAAAATGGCTCTCAGCTACCTCAATGGACACAACTCAAGTGAAGTAGAAATAAAGTACTTTAAATTGAAAATTTAAACTACATTGAACTATGAGAGGAAATTGGAAAAGTTGAATATCTTGAATGCACAAAAAGATAAAAATATTTAGATTGCAAAAACAAAAATTAAACAGTATGGGGATCAAGATACTAGATACACAAAGCCTTGACATTGGACGATAGCGCATACCAGGGATGTGTGCGTTCCTCATTGTCATTTGTACAAACAGAGGTCCCTTACAACACCAAAATTCAACATAATGAAGTCTTTGAGTTTTCAACCTTGTTCGCCACCTGCACACATAGAGACAGGGAAAAATGTTGGGGGTGTATAGTGATTTGCCTTAGTCAAACCTTCATTTTGGTATTTCCACTTCCATAGTAAACTAAATATGGCTGGATAAAAAGACATGGAATGGAAACAATCCTCATTATTGAGGAAAACCCCTATAACAATAAATAAATATAGTAGATGAGATAAAATAAACATGCAAGAGAACATTACTAGCAACTATAGCTCCCCTCTTTAGATAGTAGATGTTATAGACAACTTGAAAGGATTCTTGTTTGTTGTTGTGAGAGTCAAAGAGCTAGAGTAAATTTGATAGAGCTTTATTGTGAGATAGAGAAAAGTTTAAAAGAAGTGACAGAGAGTAGATAGGATCGTTAGAATGACCAAATAAGCAAGTTTGAGAGTTTTGTTACTTGGAATAGACATGAGTAGCCATTATGAATGCGTTTGCACATTGGGACAAGTAAATTTTTTTTTGCATGGAATATAATCGTTGAATCTTTTAATCTATTGGGACATTCACACACTATGTAGACATTTGCATGTCGCATTGTCATCCAGTTAATTTCTTCCCAAATTCAAACCACAAGATGCTAACGCTTTGTCTTTTCCATTCATGAAGTTGGAATTGTGAAATCCCAATCATAAATTTTGTCATAAATGCACCAGGCTTAATGTGTAAGTGTGAAATTAGCATAGGATGCAATTTGCGACACTACATTAACATTCCTTGAGAATTAGTTAGGGGAAAAATAGGTAACCATACAAACATTTATTGATATTACAGGAGGCAATCCTACCAACCTATAGGGTTAATCAATATCTTCAACAATATTCTAAATGGAATAGTGGATAATATGTACAACCTTGGCAAGGTTTTCTTTAATCTCACATTCTCCAAGCTATCGATTCTAATTTCCATGTTTGATGTGCAACTTTCCAGTAGCTGAGTGTCTTCTCTCTCACTAACTCTTTATACATCTACCTCAACAACCTCCTCCTAAATATACAAACCATTTTCCTCCATTGCTTTATGATTAAGCACAAGACCCCACACTTCTCCAGAATTAAGTTCATTATCAAGACCATGCAATTAACCTACAAAAGTAGTTACTTAAGAATGTTTTATTGAAAGAGAGTAGCCCCATTAACCAAATTTAGAACCACTTTAATCTCTTTATCGACAGGTTGGCTAAGGGGGATCCATGGGAGAGACATGAGGGGAGGAGGGGATAGAATCACATTCATTGTGCCAAACCTCACAAAAATAGACCCCACACCCACTACTTTAAAATGCACTTGGGTGTTTAGGCTAAGTCCCCCCTTAAACAACTTTCTTGTACCTTTTTCTTGAGAATTCTTATAGATCCCTTCACCTTTACTTGTATCTAAACTCTCTACACCCCTAAAATATCCCCCCTCAATAGAATATATCTCTTTCTCAATGAAGGGAATTTTCCAAATAACTTTTCCTTTTTTGTTAGTACCACTAGTGAAGATTTTTTTGCCTTTCCTTTTGAGGGGGGTGGGATCTTCTTGCTTGACAATTTCCACCAAATTATATGTATTTTACTCCTCGTTTGATTCTTTGATGGAATCCAATACCTACTCAAACAAGGAGTTATCTTTTGACTAGACAATTTATTTAGACTTCTTATGGTTTTTTGAAAAACCTAGTAGGGGTTTGGAGCAGGTCAGAGTTTTCATGTGCTCAACCATGAGGATAATTAGCCCTAATGGAGGATAACAAGATTAGGATTCCTATTGTGCTTAAAGTCATTATCTAAGGACATAGGGAGAAAGAATTATAGGGAAACCAACAAAGGTGCCTAAAATGATTCAAAAAATAGAATGTTAATCATAGACACTTTTAAAATGACCTTGAAGGGTCGCATATCCCATTAGAATCTCTACAATTTCCACCCACGTGGGTTTCAAGGTGGTTCTTTGGTAGCCATTATAACGTTTTACTAGAATTTTCCTTTCATCCTCTTTAAAGAAAATCTTCATGGCTTCATCTCTCCTTTTCTATCCTTGAAAAACTTCTAGCCTTCCCATGACAGATCAATGACTTGAGTTATGACCTTATCGTCAATTTTCAAAGTCCATTTAAAATCAGTAATATAACGCTTTTTCCAAGATTGTTCTATTATGCTAGTAGTCATAGGGTCTCTCCCTTTTAATCTCTCCAAGAAATTCATGAGTCCACCATCACCAACTATCTTCCAAATCCTTGCATTAGACTGGAGCCCAGTACAATTATTTGATTCAAATCTATGCCTCCCCATTGCCCATTTTCATCCATTGCTCAGTAGCAACTGAGGATCCCACCCTTACTATTGTTAATTCTCAAAATATTATCCACTACTTTCTTCCACGTCTTCTTAGGGTTATCAAGAAATTTCTTGTTATGTAGAGAAAAATCATGCATAAACCATGTAAATTTAATTAATGACATCATGAGAAAGAATGTCAAAGGGTTGTTTCTAACACAATCCATCATTAGAAAGTATGTTTTTAATGTATAGGTGGATAAAACTAAGATCCTACCACCAAGTTAATCTACCATTTTCCATGCCTAGGTTGGCAAACATGTCAGCAGCCACATTTCTTTCATTGAGCACATGAGAGATTTTCATGTGTTCAAAACAATTTAGAAGATGAATGACGTCCTTCACAAGGCAGTCAATTGTCCAACTAGGTTTTTGGAGACTTTTCAAGCAATTTATAATATTTAAAGTGTCCCCCACAACCCATTTTTAAAAAATTCCTTATCAACAACTATTTTGATGCCCAATGGGGATATACATGGCCCCAATAAACCTTCCCTCATCCAATCTCAAAACTCCATTATTTAGGTGTTGATAATTGTTAAAAAATGAGGTTAAATGAGACGTCACTCTTTATATGGTAATTTTTTTCATCAATTTTTTGTGTATTTATAACTTGAAATTTTAATGCATAGATATTTTTCCCCCATTTCGATGATTATTTTTAATATAAATCTAAAAAAATGTCTATACTAAAAACACAACTATTTCATGGGAATGACCCTACAATGTGACGGTAAGTCACAAGCCCTATTGATAGGGCGGTCACAAGTTCAAAACTCATGCCTTTCATCCAGCAAGCACCCCTGACAAAGAACATGCTAGCAACATGGAGACATAGACGATGACATGGAGGGAATTGTTGGCATAAGCAATGTGTGATTGACAAGAGTTAATAAGGTGAGGGCACTACCACTATGGAGAGATAAGCAGATAATTATGCACGGGCGATGGAGAGATAAGGTAATGCCTATGCATGGTGACAGAGAGATAAGGTTTCACTTGCATGAGGCAGAGGAGATATAAGGGTGAGCTGCCATGTGCACGCAACATAGTGATAAGGTAGAGATGCCTTGCGCACGCAATGGAAAAAAAATCATCTCTGAGGATGAGGTCCCTAAAAAATGTGGCCTCACTAGTTCATAGCTCTAGTCAAAAGCGTTAACAGCTTCAGCCCCTTACTAATCTTTAAGAAAAAAATAAACATCTCTATTTCATAAGATGCCACCTTTCATCTTACCAATTTATCCCAAAAAAAACATCATCTTGGCATATAATATTTTTTATAGTGCATCATTTTTTATTAAACTTCAATTTTTTTTGGGACAAGCAAATGAATCTTATATTTTTGTGTTGATGACATTCATTTAGTAAAAATGAAAAAATAAAATATATAGACAATAATTAAACTATTAAATTTTACATTTTGAAAACTAGATTTATAGATATTATAAATCTACAAAAGGGTATATTTATAAATTTTATCAATGTCATTATAATAAGTGGGAGTTGTTGAAACATTAAATTTACCAAATAATTTTATTTTTCTAGTAAATTGGCCTCAAAGTGGTGTTACATAAGCATGCAGTGGACATGTCTAATTGAAAAAGGTGTGACCCATATCTAACTTGGCTAGAATGAACTTATCTAGACCATATGCTTGACCAAAATTAATTTTTACTTGAAAATGTTTAAATTCGCATGTTATGATAAGTTAGTTGTGAAAGTTTTGTTGATCCCAAATAAGGTTTTTGCCTTGACTAAGGGCAGTCAAGAAGCTTCACAGGTGTGAGACCTAGTGTGCCCTATGAAGCAACCTCTAGGATTTTAAAAGTCGGCTCTTTATAATTTAGGGGGAATGGAAAGGGGAAAAAACACTTCAAAATGCTTAATGACATAACTTCATTTTAATGGTTCCTAAGCTTATAATGAAATGCAAAGCTTTTACAACAATTTAATCCTCAAGATATAAAGGCATCTAGGATTTATTTATTCTGAGAAATATGCACAGTACACCAAGAGCTTCCTTTAATAGATAAGAATAAGCCATCAAAGTTATTAAACATAGGATGAAATACTCAGGATTTAGTAGCTGGAAGTATACGTAAAGGCCAAACAAAATTAAGCAAATCCTTTGAGTTTACCACTTATTTAGTAACTTTGTTTTTGATTAAGTAAAAATAGGTTTTAAGGGACCTGAAACCCAATTACATTCAAAAGATATTCAAGAAGGAAACAAAACAAGACAACTGCAAAAGACCAGCAAAAAAACCAGCAGCAGAGAAAAGGACAGCAAGAGGCCAGCAAGAAATTGACCCCAAGCCCAACATTACAAGAAAATTAAAAACTCTTCATACTTTCCTCAGCATTCTGTACCAAGAGCATCATCGCCTTGGCCGCTTCCCTTAGGTCATTATTTTCCTGCCCAATCTGACTCTCTTTCATTTTGGTGTCCTTCTCAGCAGTAGTCTGCCTAGTTTTGCGCCTAGGGTTCTGATGGGTAGGGCTGGAAGTTGGAGCATCTTCTATAATTACCAGGTTCTTCTCTTGATTTTTCTTTTCCAAATGATCCACCGGCACATTCATATTATGGGAAGAAACTTTAAGGACCTGGAGGCTGTGGTTCACAAGGCTTTTCAATGCCTTCTCATTACGAGCAATTTGGGTGTTGACGTTGTCTTTGTCCTCCTCCACCTGCTCTTTCATAGTTCTAATAACATCCTCCAAATGTTTCAGGTCCCCTTTTATCAGATATTTCTCCAGCCAGCCCTCCATCTCCACTTCCTCCTCTGCTTCACTGTTTTCCATATCCTCATTCTCTTTCCCAGAGTCAGACATCTTAATCAGCTTATTGATCTTATCTTCCAGCTCCCTTTGCTTACCCTGCATATTGGTGATGTTTTCAACAACCCATTTCTGGAAATTGAAGAATTCAAGAGTGCAGTTGCGGGTGATGTCCAAGATGGTATCCGCAGAGTCCTTGCTCTGTTCAGTCTCCTCAGCATTAGGGTTGTCATACTCCTTAGGATTCAGAGCCTCATTCTCACTTTTCGAACCCTTAGGGTTAGAGTGAGGGTTCTCAGAATTACCCCCTTCCTCCCCTTCACCATAGTTCTCATCCTTGTTTGGCTCCATTTCAGTATCAGTGTCCTTATCCTTTTCCTCTTCTTCATCACAATGCACCTCCTTTTCTTCATGCTCTGTTTCAACTTTGCTTTTTTTATGGGTAGGGGTGCTGGGTTGATCCCCATTCAAGTCAGAGTCTTTGCCTCTCTCAGATATATGAGCATTAATGATCAAAGGATCATCCTTGGTTGCCCTATCCTTATCCTTAATATGTTCATGTATCAGCAGAATAAGTCCCTGGTGAGCTAAAGGGTAGGAATTAGGCTTTTTAGCATAGTCGGCAAGGCTCTCGTTTAGAGAGGATGCTAAATAGAAGGGCAAGGATATTTTAGCCCCATGATGGAAATGGTTCAGGATAGTGAAATGATAGTTATAAATTTTTGTAAATCTACCATCCATAGTCAAATATTCCATTAAAGCCCTAAGAACTTTTTGCCAGAAAGGCTTTACCTGCTGGGGAGTGTAGTAAGATGTTGTCCTTCTTCGCAAGCTCGCCCTTCTCATCCTCCGTCTTGGGGAAATTTTTGAAAGCCTCAGCTGCATACTCCCGATCCCTATAGAATTTAGTCCCCTCCATCTTGAGCCCCGTGACCTCTGCAATCAAGTTTTCATTGATTTGCCAAATCTCCCCAAACAGGGTGGCTCTGTTGTTATTCCAGCTTTTAGCAAAACTGTAAGACACAGAGTTTCTGCTTCCATGAAGCTTTTCCATATAGTTAGTGAAGCCATGTCTGTGGAGCCTTCTCCAAACCTTTCTTTCACTCTTCCAATTCTCACATCTTGGAGGCTCATTCCTATTTAGGTTACTGCCCATTTTGAGCTCCAAGTAAAGATACCCACTGCTGCAGTTCTCAATCCGCAAATAAAACTCTGAAAACTTGTTATTACTGGATTCCCCATGTAAAGACTCTTTCGTAGTTTTGAAGTTGCTGCTTATGTCCGCACAAACCCAGCTATTATTACTATAATCTTTCGCACACATATGATCTTGGATATTATGCTGAGAAACACTCATAATCTGACAGTTAATCCGCCCCCAAAATCTATCTTTGGAACTCATTCCCCAGAAATTAATCATGAGATTAACTTGACCCATTGATGCGATCAAAGTATAATTGCTCTTTAACCTCCCGTTTGATGTGAGTTTCTCCAATGTATTTGACATCCTTCTCCAAATTGACCCCTTCATTGGCTAGGATATCCGCAACCTTATTGCCCTCTCTAAAGGTATGAGTTATACTAATGCTAACATAGTTATTTAGAATATCTTTAGCATTTTTAATTAAATTGGTAATATTCCAGGAAACAGAACTAGTACCTTTGAGGGCTTGTATGATGTTTGAAGAGTCCCCTTCGAGCCAAATTTTTTTGAATTTGAATTTCTGAGCTAGCTAAAGGCTCTTTGGCATTGCCAGAGCTTCAGCCACATGGTTATTTTGGATCCCAAAAAGAGAAGCAAAAGCAGCAATGCAAATTCCTTGAGCATTTCTAATAACTCCTCCTCCACTAGCCTTTCCAAGGTTCCCTTTAGCCGCCCCATCAAAATTAACCTTTATCTAGTCATATTCAAGAAACCTCCATACAATGTTATCTCTCTTATTCTTATTTTCTGATCTATAGACCTTATGCATTAGGTTCCTTTCAGTAAGGATGTCTTTTTCTATATCATTCATATCAATAATAGACCATTGTTGATTATTCTTGTGAGGAATGTTGATGTTCTCCTTTATAGCCCTGCATATTTTTTCAAAGACCACCTGAGTATTACACTTTACTTCCCTAAATATCCTATTATTCCTTTCTTTCCAAATGCCCCAGCATATCATGGGGAGGGTCAAAGACCAAAGGTTCTTGATGATTTGGCATTTGGTTGGAAAATTCCATTGCTAGATAATATCCTTGCTGCTCTTGTTCATGACCCAATTAACTTTCCATTTTTCCCACATTTTGCACCAAATCTCCCAGGTAAAGGAGCAATGAAAAAATAGATGATCAACTGATTCCCCCTTCTTCTGGCATAGCTCACATCTATTAGGGAATTTGAAACCCCTTCAGATTAAATTGTCAAGAGTAAGGGTGCTATTATGAGAAGCAAGCCAAAAGAAAATGTTGACTTTAGGGATCAGAATGTTGTTCCAAACTTTATTCCAGATGGGATTGTTGGTTTGAGAAAAGGTGTTTTTATAAGCGGAGGCAACCGTAAATTCACCTTTAGGATCACTTTTCCAGAGGAAAACATCATCATAGCCTTTGTTAGGGGAAAAGGACAACAACTCCTTCTGGAGAGAGGAAAATCCAGAATGGATGTCATCAAGCCTAACCCACTTGTCCTCCTTCCAATAATCACATACCATAAGCCCAAACCTCCTTTTACACTCCTCAATAATTTGACTGTTGTTTTGATCATAAAGGGCTTCATTCTTCATCTAGGGGTCTTCCCAAAACCTTGTTCTGTCACCTTTTCCAAGGACCCATCTAGCCCCAACTTTTGCCACTTTTATGGATTTGGTAATACTATTCCAGATGAAGGATCCAGTAGGGATATCTTCAGAGTAAAGGATCCCTTGGATAGTCTGATTCTGAATGTATTTGTCAAACCAAATTTGATTCCAATCTTTCTTAGTATCATAGGCTCTCCATAATTGTTTAGCAAGAAGAGCTTTGTTAAAGGTTTTTAGAGCTTTAATCCCCAGCTCTCCTTTGTTCTTTGGTCTACACACTTTGTCCCAGGCAACCAAGGGTATTCTCTTTTTTCCTTCCACTCCTGACCATAAAAATCTCTTATGGATTCTTTCCATAGCTTCAGCAAATTTAACCGCGATACCAAAAAGGCTGAGTGCATAAACAGGGAGATTTTGAAGAGTAGCTTGAAGGAGCTGCATTTTCCCAACCTGAGATAACATTGAGCCTTTCCATCTAGTAAGTCTTTTATTAATTTTATCAATAAGCATATTCCAGAAGGAATTTGGGGGAACTAACCCCAAAGGAAGGCCTAGATAGGTGGAAGGGAGCATTTCCACTTTGCACCCAATAATGTTAGCAATTTTTTGTTGTGTTATGACCGGAGTATTGAGGAAGTACATAGCCAATTTGTCCCAATTGACTTGCTGACCAGTAGCCAAGGCATAGGAGTTAAGAACTATTTTGAAGGCATCAACCTCCTTGACTGAAGAATATCCCATGAGGATAGTGTCATCAACAAACTGTTGATGAGTGCAAAAAACATTAGCGGAGGAAGGTTGAAGACCTTTGATAGTTTTGCTTTGTTTCAACTTATGAATCAATCTGCTCATACTTTCAACCAATATGGTAAAAAGGATAGGAGAAATGGGATCTCCTTGTCTGAGCCCTCTTGAAGTTTTAAAAAAGTTTGTAGGAGATCCATTAATCAGGATAGAAAACATAGGAGTAGTGATCAATTCTCTGATTATTTTGATTACCTTATCATCAAAACCAAAAGCCCCCATGATTTTTAAGAGAACATCCCACTCAACTCTATCATAAGCCTTTTCCAGATCCAGCTTTATCAGGAAACCTTCTTTTTTAGCAGCACTGAGGGAATGAATGTTCTCATGAACAAGAATAATTGAGTCCAGGATCTACTTACTAGGAACAAAACCTTTCTGCTCCTCATATATGATGAAAGGAAGCACCGCCAAAATTCTAGTGATCAAAACTTTGGATATAATTTTGTAGAAAGAGTTGCATAGGCTAATTGGCGTAAAGTTTCCCATAGAGTCCGCCCCAGCAACTTTGGGGATTAAGGCTATAAAAGTGGAATTAAGTTCCTTAAGGATTCTTCTAGATCCAAAGAATTCATTAACCGCATTAATCGTGTCTTCCCCCATAATATGCCAAAACTCTTGGAAGAAAAACATAGGGAAACCATCAGAGCCCAGAGCTTTATCCCCTTGAAATGAAAAGACAACTTTTTTTATTTCTCCAGCAGACGGGATGGCAGTAATGGCCTTATTCTGAATAGGGTTAATGACCTTAGGAATAATATTAACCAAATTGAGTTGATGGGTCTGATCAATGTCCTTGTTACTAGAAAGGAGCTGCTTGAAGAATCTGACAACTTCATCCCTGATTTCATCCCGATTAAGCAGAGTGCTATTTTCAACAATCAGTCTTGTGATTCTATTTGTTGCCTTATGTTTTAGAGAAGTCATATGGAAAAATTTAGTGTTTCTGTCCTCTGCCTTCAACCATATAGCCCTAGATCTCTGCCTCCAATAGATTTCTTCCCTAGAAATAATGTTGTGGATATTGACTAGAACATCATCTTCCATGACTTTGGAATACTTTTTGTAGCCTTCTTTCTGGATTGAATTTTGTACCTGGTCCAGTTCCTCCTTTAATTTTTTCTTTGAATCAAAGATATCACCAAAGACCTTCTTGTTCTAGGTCTTGATGTTGGTTTTGATGTTTTTAAGTTTTTTGGCAACTTTATACATGCCAGTTCCATTAACATCAAGATTCCACCAATTAGCAATAGATTTTTCAAGATTAGGGTGGGAGGTCCACATCTTTTCGAAACGAAAAGGGAATCTCTGATTATTCTTAAAATTCTCAGCAACAAAAGAGATGGGATAATGATCTGACCCAATTCTATTGATAACAGAAAGGGAGCATCTATGAGAAAGAATCCAATCATTAGAGAGAAGGGATCTATCAAGTCTTACCTAGATGAGATCTTCACCATCCCTTCGGTTAGACCAAGTGTAGGAAGCCCCGTTGAGATCCATATCAATGAGAGCATTGTCATTAATAAAGTCCATCAGGTCAGATCTGCTGTCTGGTTGAGCTTGACTACCTCCAAATTTTTCAATGTCTTGCAAAGGAGTATTGAAATCTCCCATCACAACCCAGCTATACAGAGGGAATTTTTTTCTTTTATGCTGAATTTTATTCCAGAATTTACTTCTAGTGGATTTGGAGTTAGGGGCATAGATATTAGTGATAACAAATTCCTTACCATCAAAGATGCTTTTAGCTTTTAGGGATAAAATATTGCCCTCAACATCAATCATATCTCCAGAGGTTGTGCTTTTATTCTAGAATATAGCAACCCCTCCTGAGGCTCCATTCGAGCTACTGCCACAAACCCCTCCATTTTTGAAAAACTTTAATTTCTCCACTTTCTCTTTACTCATTTTGGTTTCTTGAACCAGGATAATATCCGGATTTTGATCTCGAATGAGGTTCCTTAATATATCCTGTTTATTGAGACCATTTAGGCCTCTGATGTTCCAAGATATTACTTTCATTTGGAAGCCCGAGGGCACGATTCCTTGATAGTTCGCTGCCTTCCATTAGCTATGTTTTGCTTACTCTCCTAGTCCCTATGCCATTTCATAGTTTTGCGTCCTGGTGGGGATCTTGAAGCCCCAAAATCAGCCTTAGATCTAGTTCTGGTTTTTACTCCATTAGGGCCTCCTACCTTCTTGGTTTTAATTTTCTTTCCATTTCCTATTGTGTTTTCTTCTTGTTGTTCTGCTCTAGACTCATTAGTAACTTTGTTAACTCTATAATTTGAGCTTATCCTTTGTGAGGATGGAGGAGTAGAAAATTTTACATGATACATTCACCAGTCAAGCCTTTTAATCATGAGCACAAAACATATCCTCTAATAAATTTCAGATGGGCAACTTGGGCACTGTCTAATATTCGATTAAGACAATTATGATAAGGCTTAAAAAGAGAACCAGAATGTAACTTATACGAAGACAAAAGGATGCTTGTCAAATATCTTTCAACTAAAGAGTTGTAAAAGCCTGCTATTAATTAGAAGCAGATAAGGGGAAAACATTTTTTTTTTCTCTTTTTTGAACAACTTCCTAGAGAGGGAAAGAATTCTCCAAATAAATCTCCAAGGACTTTTTGGATTTTTAATGACCCCTTCTCACTTCTTCTTTAATCTTTTTATACTTTCTTCTCCACTTCCCACCTCCTTAACAGTTATGGAGAATATCCTTATGATTGTGGAATCATTATGACTAAGTTAACCACTTTGAGCTAGAGAATTCTATATCGTCAATTTTCCCTTGATTATTGACATGAGAAACACCTGCACTTCATCAGCTTTTTCACAACTTGAGGGAATAAAATATCCAATTTCACTAGCATGATTATTCATTTTTTTGTTTTAGTCTAGTTGTCTGTGCACGTGTGACTTTTGGCAACTAGCCATTTGGAATCTTTTTCATAACCACTACATGATGCTCAACCTTTAAGTTGTATTTCTCGATTACCTAGATGAGGTGAGGCACATTGAGACACAATGTAGGAGGTCAAAAATGTTCTTGGGTCCTTGGCTTAGTGACTGTTGAGCACTTTGAGGTGTTGGCACATGGCATGTTGGTGAGGCTTATTCCATCTCATTCTCCCAACCATTCAAAACTATACATAGTGCTGACACATGGCTTCTCTGTGGGGAAGTTTATCGAGGTCAAGAATGTTTGTTTAAGAGATGCATGGGGCTCTTACATGTCCTTTCTATGATCTATCCTACTCAGAGAAAGGTGAACCATTGGTGATATTAGTCAGGAAGCTGACTATTGTAATCAGAGGCTATAGTTCTAGTGACTCTTAGGGGACTTCCACTTGCGGGAGCAAACTCAAAATTTCTGCTTTTGTAGGCTAGGCACTAACGAACTCTTATTCATTGGTTTGTCGAAATTATCTCTGATCAGGTCTCAGAAAAAAACTAGGTGAACAATGAAGTCATATCATCAAGTTGGCATCTAGAGTGATAGCAAAAGTGACCTTAAGATTTTTCACTTAAACCGAGGACATAAGTTTTTTCTTTCTCATTCTTACTAGTAAGTATTTAAGATGTGAAGTTAGAAACTCATAAAAACTGCACCCGTATATGACAAGACATTCCAAAGCATGCAATCTTTCTAATTATAAAATCGATAATCCTAACAAAATCCAAAGAAATCTAATACCATAAAATATGGTGTTAAATGCATTAATTTTTATTCTGTCCTAGATATACGATCCTTTTGTGTGATCTTTGTTGTCATAAGGAAGCACACTTGCATTAAATATTTTCTAATTATGGGCACCTCGAGACTGCTACTTATTCCTAACCTTTCTTTGGGAGTGATTTCATTGTTCACCTAAAACTTGCGCAGCTAATTTTATTCATTTAATCATCATTTATTCACCTAAGGTTTAATTAATATCCCTATTCCTCCAATCAACCTATTAATCAAATTAAAGATTTGATTAAAATCCTTTTCTTCTAGCTTGACCTATTAATTGAACTAAGGTTTGATTAAGTACCCTTTAGCCATTTAATTGAATAAATCTTATTTATTTAATTAAAACCCCATTTTCCCTTTTAATTGAATTTAAATTTGATTAAATCCCTTTGCATTTAAATAAATCATTATTTATTTGTGAATAGTCCCCCCACTTGCAAAATCCTAAAAATGCAAGTTGCACCCCTTTTGGCTAAAATAAATCTTTCATTTTATCTAAAATTGCCTATTTCCCTCCACTTGCATTCTCCTACATTTTCCATTAGCGTGCTAATATTCTTCTAGAACCCCTCATTATCCTAATTAATCCAAAGCCTAACCAATGTTAGTATTTATTCAAATTAAAAATACTACACATCTAACCAAACCCACATGTGACTCCACATGCGACTCCCAAGACACTTCACATGTTTGCATCACCTTTGACCAAGGGGTTGTCACACATGTGTGAGGATGCTCTTCCCCATAGAGCCACCCTACTCTCTCCCCTTTTGGCCCATGTATCATAAACACTCTTCCACTAGCCCTTACACCGTTCCACAAGTGTTTCCACTTGTCACCTCTTGGACTTCCCAAGATTTGCTCACACATGTGTGAGCACACTTACCCTTACACCCACTTCTCCTTGTGACACTTGTCACAAGGATAAGCCTTCAAACCTGGGACCACATTCCCTTTCAATCTTAGCCCTTGATCAATCTTCAATCCTGACCATCGGTTTTCAAGCCTCCAACTCTATAAATTAAGACTTTATCCATCAATCAGAAAGAGAGACTTTTTATCATAGCCTTATAATGCCTTTTTGATTCAGGATCCATCATCTTGTGCATCAAACTTATAGTCATTTTGCAGGTTATCAAGGAGCTCCATTTGTCATCTTCAAGCACTTAGATCATCTTAGTTGCATGCTAGTTTAGCTTTCATCATGTTGATAGTATCATGCTAACCTTATTTTCATGCTAGCTTAATTCATAGCCATTGTATATCAATCTCATAGAAATCTCCATGTTAGTTTAATTAGCACACCTAAGCTTTCAATTTGGAATCAATCTTAGTCTCATATCTTGCATTCCATCTTGCATCTCATCTTTTCATATCATTTGATCATCTAGCTAGGATCTTAGTTGCGTTGATTTTGATCTTGGCATATCCTTCAATCTCGTTCTTTAGGTTGACATCTAAAAGATCAAATGCTCTTCCAAGTGAGAGCCACCTTGAATCTTGAAGATCCTTGGAGATAGAGGAACATGAGACGTGCTTGGGGTTCTTGATTTTGAAGCTAACTTAGTTTAGTTTCCATTTTTATTTCTAACTCTAACATAATGTTTCATGTGTGTTTTTGATGTTGTTTGATTCTCTTTTGCAGATTCCACACTTTTTAGCACACATTTTTGGTGCTCACCGTGGGGCAATGGGAGCATCATGAAGGAGGTTACATTTGTTTAATCATGCTTTTTCATTCATGTTTTCATATGCCTAATCCTTCTTGATGTGTTATTAATGAAATAAATGCACTTGGGATCTGTCATTGCAACTAACAACTTTACTAATCATTTGTGTGCTCATCGTTCTAATAAGTTGTTTTACTAGAGTTGAGGCAACACTAATAACAGTGCGTCTAAAGTGTCTAGTATCATTCATACATTAATGGGATAGGAGATTTTGATTTGCATGAGTACAATGATGCTTGGAATTTAAAATGGAAGGTTGTTAAATTTGACTTTGCACTTACAAATTGCCAAATCCATTTTGACGCCTATCTTACAACCAATGCATTCCATGAGATGAAATCTCTGTGAGCCATTTTGTCAAATCAAAGTTAGCTTAATGCTTTTCTGCAAATCTATTTTTATGAAAAACCTGCAATCATAACATCATCTTTTCAAGATATTTTATCAAACGATTTTGTGCAGGCAGAATCTGCTCACAAAAGGTTGCGGAATTAGCTTTACGCCAATCATTTTGCATCAGTTGTAAAGTTTCTAAAGTCTCTTCAACAATATCATGCACTTTCCGCATCACACACAATGACTTATCTGTGAAGTATTTTGTTCCAAAGTTTCCATTTCAACACGAGTTGTTGTATTTGGCTCTATACCTGCCAAAACTATTATCATGTCAATGTTTCTAACACCTTTTTCACAAATCCATCTTGCACATGTCTTGCAAATCAAACAGATTCCATGATATAATATCTTTTTGAGGAATTTTATCCAACAACACCTATCGATGACATTTACCTAAAAGTTTCTAAAGCTTTTACCACCAATCCATTTTATATATCGCCTGCAATCACTGCACCTAATGTTAAGACTACTCTTTCAAGCATTCTGTCAAACAAAATAGCAACATGACTTTGTCTCTACTTCCACGCTTAGCCTATATGATTGTTATCATGAGACATTTGCATTGCTTGAAAGTTTCTAAAGCCTTCTTCAACATTTCCATTTCATACATATCTTGCAAACATTGCCTTCCCATCTCTTTGCGCCATGAACTCATCTATAGTTTGCATTCCTCGAGGAGTCTTTTCAAATAGTCATATTCCGCGAAGAGTCTTTTCAAACAATACGAAATAGATGTTCAAACCTGCAAATTGGCATTTGTATGAAATTTTTTTGACCAAAGTTTCCATAGTGACACAAGGAGGGAAGTGGCTACCAAAAGTCGTGGAACACAGATTTCCACCTGAAGTATGAAATTTTCTTGCATGTTCCTAAAATCCTTTTCACCAAACTCATTTGGTGTGCATTGTCCAATCATTATTTTCTGCGATATTACATCTCTTCGAGGCATGTTGTCATGAAAAATATGTGACTCTTCCCTGCTTCCAAAATTTGGCAGATAGTGAGACTGCTAGTAAAGGTATAAGTCAAGGGTGTGAAAGCGACATCTCTTTGAGGCATCCTGCCAAGTAATCATGTGTTTGGTCTCAACTTTTACGCCAACAACTCTTGCAATGACTTCTCCAATTTGAGAAAGGGTCCAATTTAGGAGCCATTTTACTAAAATTTCAAATGCTCCAAGCTATATATGCTTTTCATAGTTTGCATTCGGGTTCCATCACGACATAGGAAATTACTCAAAAGTCTCTTTACATATCACACAGTTGTATATGGTGAAAATGGATAACAACATTGAAACACTAAATGAATTCAACCACAAAACGCTAGCCTAACAACAACAAAGATCCACCATAACATATGAAGATTACCTTAGACAATGCAAATCAAATGAAATCACAAAGATTATACCATCACATGTCCAATAGGGTTTGGATCTCCATTCTTCCTATCTCCATTGATCTTGCTTGATATATTTGCTCTCAGGTTTTATATGTGCACAAGAGCTCAACAAAGAATGGAAGTGTGGTTGCAAGTAAGATTGCATATGAAAATTCAAAAGCGTAGTTGGGTCGTCAATTGATCAGGATAGATTGATTAGGGTTTGATAATGAAGGAAGCATCTCCTTATATAGAAGACACTATAAGAAATGGAGGGATAAGATTAAGAGGTGTAAAAGATAAAAGGTCGGCTAAGATTAGAGGGTAGGTAGAGAAAATAATAAAATAATGAAAGGGTAGGTAGTGTATGAATTAAAAGATGAATGACATGTGTCATGGGTAGAAAAGGATAATGAATTAATTAAATAAATAAAGATTTATTTAATTAACAGAAGAAGTGGGATCAATTAAATAAATAAGAGTATTTATTTAATTTAGGAAAAGGGTAATTTAAATAAATAAATGTATTTATTTAAATGAGAAATAAAGCTAGAAGAGGATAAATGAATTAATTAAATAAATAAAGATTTGTTTAATTAATAGAAGAATTAGGCTAAAGTAATTAAATAAATAAAATATTTATTTAATTAGACAGGACAATTTTAGGTGTCTACATTTTGCCCCTCTTTGAGACAATGCAGCTTGTTGCTTTGTATCAAAGAAGATGATATGAACTAATACAAAGTTGCCCCAAGATGGGAATGATATGCCCCCTCGAGAGATTGGATGAAAATGTCTAAAAAGATTGTAGACAATCTCTCGATAAGAAAGAAAGGCTAGAAAGGATTGACAAGATAGAGTGACAGAGTCACGGGATAAAGAAGACCGACTCGGGCTAGGGCTAGGGCTGGAATAGTCTATAAGATAGACCATAAGGGAACACATCCTCATTGTCATCCACACATCCAAGAGATCAGAGTGCAGAGAAAGAATAGAGCAGTAGCAGTCAGCAGCGATGGCATTGGTTCATAGATTCGACCGCGTTCGCTGATTTCAGAGGCCAGCAGATGCAAGAGAGCCGGTGAGTACCACAAAACCTCCTTGCACTTTGTTGCAATAAATGTTGTCATTAATGCATGTTAGGTAGCACAATAAATGCATTTTAGAATATGTCAAATAATATCAAAAAAATGCCGAGGTGCATCTGTGCTGGTGCCAAGCGCATCTGGGTTAGCTAGGCGCGTCTGTGTTTGTACCAGGCGTGTCTATGAATGAAAAAGCGTCTATGCCAAATGTGAGTGTATCTGCATTGTTCAGATGCGTTGTTGTTGTGTGGGCACGTCTGTGCAGAGCATACGCGTTTGTGTAGAGCATAGGCACGTCAGTGTATTTCAGGCGCATCTGTGCAGAGCAGGCACGTTTATGCAGTATGTAAGCACGTTTATGTCATGAAGGCGCGTTTGTGTCTTCAAGGCCAAATCGACAGTTCTGTGTGATGAACATACGCTGTCGATTAGATAAGCTGTTGAGAGGATACACTCAAGTAGATCCTCTAGGGAAGACTAGAATAGCAAATAGGGCTAGGATCGACAATTTTGTGATAGAACATACGTTGCCAATTAGGAAACTACTCAAGAAGACACACTCAAGTAGAGGCCCTAGGATAAGATAGATCGAGTCACTTTATGATGAACAAGGAGTACCAAGACAGAGTACTTTGTGATGAACAGGGAGTACAAATATGAGCAACACTTTGTGATGAACAGGGAGTACCACTAGGATAGAAGCAACACTTTGTGATGAACAGTGAGTGTCACTAGGATAGAGTATCATAAGTACTGAGATAAAAAGCAACATTTTGTGATGAACAAGGAATGCCACTACTGACATGATTGATTTGCTTGATTGCAAGAGTACCTACCTATGCTGGAGTCACGGGAGAGATTCCCATCGACTCAAAGGTTACGACCAGAGCTGACATTTTAGGATAGAGCCGCGATTGAGGTTATGGGTTTGAGATTCATTCTATATGTGCCTGAGTTTCGGGCGAACATGGGATTGTTGACTGTGCTGGCTGAGAGATGGCACTCAGAGACATGTACGTTTCATTTGCTGATGGGTGAGATGACAGTCACCTTCGAGGATGTGTACAGGATACTGCGGATACCGATCGATGGGGAGCTGATACCCTACGATCAAGATGGAGACAAGGAGGCATTGAGAAGAGTGTTCCGAGATCCAGGACTGGAGATGAGGGCTGGACACGTGGCATGGGACATGATGACAATGATAGGACTAGCACTACCAACAATGCTAGGAGGAGTGATCAGTGGGTTCCTGTGTTCAGACAGGGTGACACGGAGGTTGGCTGTGGGCTGGGGGAGCACCTTGGAGACACTGATTACACAACATACCAGATATGTCTGGGGATCATGTGTGTTGACAAATTTATACTATGAGCTTCATCAGTTTGTTTACCATGGATCTGTAGGATTGGGCTGCGGAGTTACATTGTTACAGGTATGGGCATATGAGCATCTGCCAGTCACATTGCCGATACATTTCAGAGGCCGGGGTCATGGACGCAATTTTGTTCATCTATATGATATGATTACCTCACAACCATAAATTGGCAGGTTGGAGCACTGGTGTCGAGTGATCGATGAGATTAACACTGTGATATGGAGGTCGTATCGCGAGTGCGACCAGTGGGAGGATGATGTAGTGGAGCTACCCTATACCTTCAGGAGAAGATATCTGATTGGGCAGACGCCCTATGTATTGGAGAGGCAGTTAGTGGACAGGGTATGCAGACAGTTTGGTAGGATCCAACGGATGCCACGGGGTTCCGGTATGTATGCACGGACAGTGCGAGACAAGGCACACTTTGGGCCACTATTATCATATGATTAGGCTGTGATGCAACTGGTAGAGATGGTGCCCGTGCCATGGGATATGTGGCTTGAGATTGAGGATGCAGGGATGGATGCAAAGTATACTGCATATTGGGCAGAGCATCCATTTCCACGCCTAACAGAGCCAGGTGAGCAGATAGATGGAGATGGCGGAGGGGATGAGGAAGAGGATGAGGATGGAGATGGTGGAGGTAGAGGCCGATGGGGGAGGCGGGGTGCAGTTGGAGAGATGAGAGTGGCTCCACGGAGAGAGGGTGGGGAGGAGAGACAGGCTCAGGCGGTGAGGGGTCATGGTGGATTGCCATTACAGGTGCTAGTAGCACAGGGTCCTGGACAGGTGCAGGGACAGGGACAGAGGCAGGTACAGGTACAGGCACAGCCACAGCCACAACCACCAATACAAGGGGAGCCACAGGCACAGGGGGCTGAGGAGGAGGAGGATGAGTTATTTGAGCTGAGGGAGATCTGCCAGGGATAGGTAGATGAGATCCAGGATCTAGAGAGGGAGACAGCTAGGCTCAGGAGACAACAGGGGGATACTGAGTGGGAGCGAGATTAGGCTATCCAACGCTACACTAAGGCTGAGACAACATTGAGGGCTGAGAGACAGGTGACAGAGGACACAGGGGCTGGATACGCCTATGTTCTGTGGGCAGGGGAGGAGATAGGTTATTGGCGAGACCTATACTACAGGGCAGTGCCACCAAAATAGCAGGCAAGGAGCTTCCGCAGACCATCATGGACAGCGACGGCTACTGGAGGGAGTCAGAGGAGATAGGCATCCAGCGGTGGGGTTATGGGTCTGCCACCACCACCAGATAGAGGGGGTAGGAGAGATGATCCTGGGGCGGGTCCTTCTAGGGCTTAGACTCCGTTGAGGCCAGGCGGCTCTGAGGGAGAGAGTTCATCATAGCCATAGAGGGCTCCTTATGTATCAGTTTTGTACCATTTTGTATTATGATGTAGACACCTTCGGGTGGTTGTAGCCATATGATTTTGACATCATTGTATCATGACACTTTTGATTATATATATATGAGATGATTCACCTTTGCGACAACTATATGCATGTGTACCTATGTGATGCTTATGTTCCTATGATGTATGTTTCTATGTGATGAGATGTTTCATGATGTATGTTTCTATATGATGCTTATGATATGGATGCAAATATGTATATAAATTTTTTATGTTGTTAATGTGTTATGTATGATGCAAATGTGAATGTGTGAAATGCAGATGAATATGATAATGCAAATAACTATTTACATGATGGGAATGTAAAGTGTGCTAACATGTGTTATATGTAGGACTTGATGCAATTGTGATAGCTATATGTATACATGAAATGCTTAATATGTGGTAATGCAAGTGCAACTACATGAGATGCAAATATTTTAGGCATGTGATTATACTCAGTCGTGTGATAGCAGGCTACATGGACTCAAGAAGGATGATGGAAGTCAATCAAGAAAGGGGGATGGAAGATAGAAGATATGAAAGTGTGAGAGCTTCTTGTGCGTTATCATCATTGAGCTTTATTATGGCAAGTAGGTTATGACAATCGAGACATATGTTCGACCCAGAAAGTCATTGTACCTGGAGATAAGACACTCTCAAACAAGGAATGCCCCAGTTTACACTAGACTCACAGTGTCCTCATATCCTTGGACAATTCATAGCATTACTAAGAGACAATCCACAGACAACAAAGAAAATAGGTGACGATACCCCATCCTCGCCTTTCTAGTCAAAGAAATCGCGGAGATAGAATATCTAGTCAGAGACATCCTGGAAAAGCTAAAAGACATGTCACCAAAAAGATAAAATCAAAAGAAAACCAAAACTCGACACCAACATCCACTATAGTCCTCAATTTTAGTGTCTCTTGTCACTTGTATAAGTCTTATTTGATTGTGGTCACAATGTTTACTTTCACAAAAAGGATAGATCGCACTGAACCATAATGTTGTTGTAAAGCGGAAAAATCGAACCCTAGTCGTTCTCCCCTCCCCAACTCCGAGGAGAGAGAAGGGAGAGTCACTAGGGTTGATGGTTTTCACTTAGGAGAGACTTTACATTCAAAAGAGGGGTTGAAACCCACAAGATCCAATCCCATGCAATGCAAGATTGGATTCTAAATGAGTTTCAAGGGTTAAGACATCAAGGATACCCTCTTTTGTAAAGAAATGTAGATAAAAAGATTGAACTAGGAATGCATGTAAAGTGGGAAGTATTCGCTTATAAACAGAGATGGGGATATGATATGAAGTTGCGAACCTGGAATTAGCAGTAAAATGTCGAGACGGTGTTGTTCTGCAAATTTGAGCGAAAGTTGATGGGACGATGGCGCCCGACGTGCACACGGTCCTTCGAAAAATCCGCGCAACGAAAGGGGATCTATTCGTCTCTGCACAAGGATTCCAGATCTTCAATTATAGCCGCGTACCTGCAACCTACACACAGAAAAGAGAGGACGATTGGGGGGTTAGGGATGAGGGGTTTGCCTTTAGGTCAAACCCCGATTTTGGAATTAACCAAGAAATGAGAATGCTGTAAATGTAAATGTTTGTAATGTAAACAAGTACTGATACCTTGTTGTAAGAATATTTGTATTCTTACATGCGAAGGTGTAATGTATGTAGTATGTAATGTGTTGTATGTGATCTCCTCTTCAATGGTTGAATCCTTGTCTTGAATGCAACACTTAGCCTTGAATGGAGACTTAGAATGATCAATTGCTTGAAGGAATGCTTGAATGCTTGAATGTTTGAATATCGCTTTCGCGCCTTGCTCACATATGTCCTCCTCCTTTTGAGAGGGGAAATGTAGTTTATATACTTGTCAATTAGGGTTAAAAGACTGATTTTCCCGACCTTAGGCCAACCAGGAAATGTTATTTTCCAATTTGCAAACATAAAGACCCGAGACCCAAAAGAGACCGGGCCCAAAAATAGGGCCAGGGACCAGGGCGCTGGGCGCCATGGTCCCACCTCCTGGGACAACAGGGTGCAAGGAGGATTAGGCCAGGGTGCTGAGAAATGCAGTTTTTGATGTCATGAACAAGTTTCGGGGTCTCCATTCAGGTTCCGTGTTGCATCGCCATCGTGAAGACCCAAATGCAGTCGAAATTGCAAGTGCCGCAATTTTAGGACGCTACAGTTGTATGAGTCTGCTGAAAGATTTGATTTGTTGAAGCCTATTGTTGCTGTTGTATCTCATCTGAAACTAACTGAATCCATGAAACTGATACTTTATTGTGGAGAAGATGGAACTTTATTGCGGATTGGCGATGCAGTTGTTGCTTTATTGCGGATTGTGCACGTATAGATTGAAGAAAACTGGAAGAAATTGTACTCCTCGAAACATGTGATGTTCTTAGTTCCACACCCATTACTAGACGTAGGATTTGCCTTAACCACAGATACGAGTTGATTTATTATAGATGGAAAGGGATGAATAAGAATGTTTATTATGAATGGCTAACCATTCTTAGGTAGATCAATAACAAGCCCTGATGGGAATGGGTAAGTTTATTATGTCGTGTGTGTGCAAAGTGAAAGGATGAGATGGAATCCTGAAGGAGGGAGGAGCAATGTCTCTACGCATGGCGTCGATGACCCAGTTTTTGTTCAGTGTGGAGCCTGATCAGTCTCCAAGTGGGAGATTGTTGAAATGTGGCAACTGATCAGTAAAGTATTGTACACTCAACATGTATCCTTGATGAAAACCGACATTGTAATAAAACCCTAAAAATGTAGACTTTGTTTTTGCCCTAAAAACACATGTTATAAGCGGCTGGGATGCTTAAGGCATTGTAAGGTTGATGTACTATTTTAACTGGATAATAAGAAAGATTAGACTGCTGTGTATGGTGGACGTAACCCATTCTGGGTGAACCACGTTAAATCTTTGTGTTATCTGTATCCTGTTTTATTTTTTTAATCTTTTGTATTTAAATCTACATATAATTGTTAGTTCATATTTGCTTCGGATCTGCTTGAAACCCTAACAATTGGTATCAGAGTGAGCTTTTCTATAAATTGGCAGGACTCTCAAATTTGAGTGGGAGCAATGGAGGATTCCAAATTCAAGGTTGAAAAGTTTAACGACCAGAACTATCAGTTATGGAAAATGCAAATGGAAGATTACCTGTATCAAAAGGATTTGTGGCGGCCATTGGAAGGAAAGACAAAGAAAGTGACCACAATGTTAGATGAAGAGTGAGACATTTTAGATAGAAAGGCACTGGGATCCATTCGATTGTGTCTTGCACCATCTGTAGCATTCAATATAACAAAAGCAAAAACGACTGTAGATTTGATGGCAACATTTACAAAGTTGTATGAGAAACCCTCGGCTTCGAATAAGGTATTTCTTATGAAGCGTTTGTTTAATTTGAAAATGAGTGAGGGAGGATCTGTAGCAGAGCACTTAAATGAATTTAATACAATTACCAGTCAACTATCTTCAGTAAAAATTACCTTTGCAGAAGAGGTTAGGGCTCTCTTGATTTTATGTTCTTTGCCAGAAAGTTGGAATAGCTTGGTTATGGCTATAAGTAACTCTGTCTCTGGTAAAAATACTTTGGTATTTGATGATATTGTTGGTGTTATCCTAAGCAAGGAAATGCGAAGGAAAAGCACAGGTGAGACCCCAACATCATCAGGTAGTGTTTTGAATGTGGAGAATAGAGGAAGATCAAAGGAAAGAGGAAAAGGCCCTGGGAATGAGAAGTCACGAGGGAAGTCAAAGAAAGGACACTCTCAATCTAGAGGAAAGAAAGATTGCTGGTACTGCAGAAAGCTTGATCATCTAAAGAAAGACTGTTGGTCTCGGAAAAACAAAGAAGGAGACAAAAATGAAAATGATAGTAAGGAAGCTAATATTGCAAGTAATACTTTACAAGATGCTTTAATCTTATGTTTGGATAATGTTAATGATTCCCGGGTAATAGATTCTGGGGCTTCATTTCATGCTACACCCCATAGAAAATATTTTCTAGATTATGTTCAAGGTGATTTTGGATAGGTATATTTGGGTGATGACGAGCCCTGTCAAATTGTTGGAAAAGAAAAGATAAAGATCAAGTTGCAGAATGGAAATGGCTGGTTTCTGCTGGAGGTAAGACATGTTCCTAATTTAAGAAGAAATTTAATTTCTGCAGGGCAACTAGGTAGTGAAGGTTGCATAGTTACTTTTTTAGACAGTATGTGGAAGGTCACTAAAGGATCATTAGTAGTAGCTAAAGGTGTGAAGGTAGACACATTATATTTGTGTACTGGTAACACTTACTCTACCCTAGCTGCTACAAATAAAGTTACTACAGGGACAACAACAATAGATGTTGCAAAAATAGATTCGATAATGTGGCACCATAGGCTTGGGCACATGAGTGAGAAATGAATGAAAATCCTTCACTCCAAAAATCTATTGCCAGGACTAAAGAAGATTGATTTAGAGTTCTGTGAAAACCATGTTTATGGTAAATAGAAAAGAGTCAGATTTTTCAAGGTTGGGAAAGAGAAGAAGAGTGAGAAGTTAGAGCTTGTGCATTCAGATGTATGGGGACTGGCTCAGGTATCATCTCTTGGTGGCTCTTGTTATCATGTTATTTTTATTGATGACTCAACCAGAAAAAATATGGGTATATTTCCTAAAACAAAAATCAGATGTTTTTGAAACTTTTAAGAAATGGAAAGTTTTGGTTGAGAATGAGACAGGAAAAAAGTTGATGTGTCTCAGATCGGATAATGGAGGTGAGTATTGCAACAAA
Source organism: Cryptomeria japonica (assembly GCF_030272615.1). Lineage (NCBI taxonomy): Eukaryota > Viridiplantae > Streptophyta > Pinopsida > Cupressales > Cupressaceae > Cryptomeria > Cryptomeria japonica. The sequence goes on from NC_081410.1 coordinate 440,371,132, forward strand.
GAATTTGAAGATTACTGCTCCTTAAATAGGATTCGAAAGTAGAAGACAGTTCCAAGAACTCCACAAGAAAATCGTGTATCAGAGAGAATGAATAGGACTATCATGGAACGCGCGAGGAGCATGAGATTGCATGCTGGATTGCCCTTACATTTTTGGGCAGATGTTGTACATACTGTTGTCTATTTGATAAATAGAGGACCTTCAACCCCTTTGGATGGTGGTATTCCAGAGGAGGCATGGACTAGTAAAAAAGTAAATTATTCTTTTCTCAAAACCTTTGGTTGTAAAGCTTTTGTCCATATTGATAAAGAAAACAGAACCAAGCTTGATGCTAAATCTCAGAAATGTACCTTCATTGGATATGAGATAGATGAATATGGCTATCGGTTATGGGATTTTGAAAATAAGAAAATAATTAGAAGTAGAGATGTTATATTCAATGAGAATGTTATGTATAAAGAACAGATGCAGGAAAATAAGCATGAACAAGACAAACAAGAATATGTGGTGTTGGATGAGATTCCTGAAAATGAAATGCCACAGATACCTAATGCTGAGCAACAACAGATTGTCCCACAAACTCCTACAAGTGTTAGATGTTCTACGAGGTCAAGTAGACCCCCTGAAAGATTTTCTCCTTCTTTGTATTCTATTTTATTAACTGATTTTGGTGAACCCGAAGAATATGAAGAAGCAATGCAGGTGGATGCCAAACAATAGTGGGAGCTAGGCATGAAAGAGGGGATGGACTCCTTGATGAAAAATAAGACTTGGGACTTAGTCCTTTTACTTGCAGAAAAAAGAGCTTTGCCTAACAAATGGGTTTATAGGCTAAAGGAGGAGGAAGGAGGTCAGAAAAGATATAAGGTCAGACTTGTGGTAAAAGGTTTTGCATAGAAAAAGGGTATAGATTATGATAAAATATTTTCTCTAGTTGTAAAAATGACTTCAATTAGAACTGTACTTAGTCTTGTGGCTGCAAATGATTTACATCTTGAACAATTAGATGTCAAAACATCTTTTCTCCAAAGAGATTTGGAGGAGGAAATTTACATGTTGCAACCACAGGGATATGAGGCCAAAGGTAAGGAGAACTTGGTATGCAGGTTGAAGAAAAATTTGTATGGCCTAAAGCAAGCACCCCGACAATGGTATTTAAAATTTGATAGTTTCATAGTTGAACATAGTTATCATAGATGTCATTTTGATCATTGTGTATATTTTAGGAGATTGGATAATGGCAGTTATATTATCCTGTTGCTTTATGTTGATGACATGCTTGTTGCTGGGTCTAACATGTAACATATAAATGATCTTAAACAGAAATTAGCCAAGTCATTTGCTATGAAGGATTTGGGTGCAGCTAAGCAAATTCTCGGTATGAGGATTACACGGGACAGGAAAAAAAGAACCTTGAATTTGTCCCAAAGTGAGTATATAAAGAAGGTGTTGAAAAGATTTAACATGTATGATGCAAAAGCAGTTAGTACACCTTTGGCTATTCATTTCAAATTGACTAAGGAGATGTGCCCAAAGGCACAAGAAGAAGTTAATAAAATGTCTTAACATCTCGTATTCATCAGCCGTTGGCAATCTGATGTATGCAATGGTATGTACAAGGCCATATATTGCACATGCAGTGGGAGTTGTGAGCAGGTTTATGAGTAATCCAGGTATGGAACATTGGAATGCTGTGAAATGGATCCTTCGGTATTTGAAAGGAACCACTACGAAGGCATTATGTTTCAAAGGATCTAATGCTACTTTGAGTGGATTTGTTGACTCTGATCTGGCAGGTGATATTGATTCACGGAGGAGTACTACAGGGTATGTTTTTACTATAGGGGGAACTGCAGTCAGTTGGATTTCTAGGTTGCAAAAGGTTGTTGCACTTTCAACCACTGAAGCTAAGTATGTTGCTGCTACAGAATCCAGCAAGGAGATGATTTGGTTACAATGTTTTCTGGAGGAATTGAGTCAAACACAGGAGGATCGCCCATTGTATGCTGATAGCTAGAGTGCCATTCATCTTGCGAAGAACTCTGCTTTTCATTCAAGGACAAAGCACATTCAGCTTAGGTACCACTTCATCCAGACTATTTTGGAGGAGGGTCAGTTACGGCTTGAGAAGATTCACACAAGTGAGAATCCTGCCGATATGTTCACGAAGGCAGTCCCACAGGAGAAGCTGATTTCTTCATCAGTTTCTATTATTTTTCTTGATTGATAATTGTGGAATTTATACTAGTCAAGTCCTAGTGTTTTATCCAACGGATGTTGCATGTACAATGGTGTTGTGTAGTATTAGTCTCCAAGTGGGAGATTGTTCGGTGTGGAGCCTGATTAGTCTCCAAGTGGGAGATTGTTGAAATTTGGCAACTAATTAATAAAGTACTGTACATTTAGCACGTATCTTTGCTGAGGTCCGAGGTCAGGCCGGGCCTCGGGCACGGGTTTGGGGGCGGCAGCCCCCGAGAAAAGCGGGGATTCAGAGGCGGGAGCCCCCGAATTTTATTTTTTTTTGGTTTTTTTTTTGTTGATGAAAACTGACATTGTAATAAAACCCTAAAAAGGCCAACTTTGTTTTTTCCCTAAAAACACATGTTATAAGCGGCTGGGATGCTTAAGGCATTGTAAGGTTGATGTACTGTTTTTGCTGGATAATAAGAAAGATATGACGGTTGTATATGGTGGACGTAACCCATTCTGGGTGAAGTACGTTAAATCTCTGTGTTATTTGTGTCTTGTTTTATTTCTTTCTCTTTTGTATTTAAATCTGCATATAATTGTTAGTTCATATTTGCTTCGGATCTACTTGAAACCCTAACAATTTTCACCATGGTACTTGCCCAGGGCGCCACAGAAGTGGTTTTCACTGTTGGACGAAATGTTTTTCTGTTTTTTTTTTTTTATGTTACAAGGTGCCTGTTTGCTAGGTTTTCACCAAGTAATGATTTTTTATTTTTATGATTTTTTTTTTGTCTTTTTTGATATATTTTTATTTTTTTGTATTTTTGTATTTTTTTTTAATTTTTTTGTATTTTTTAATTTTTTTTAATTTTTTTGTATTTTTAAATTAGGATATTCTGAAAAGCTATGTGTAAAACCTGTGAAGGTGCATGTTGTTGATATGATCCTCCAAAGGTTCACCCTCTGGGGTTGAGAGTTGATATGCACTGGATCCATAAACTGTCGTGATGATGTAAGGACCAAGCCAATTTGGTTCGAACTTGCCCTTCTTCTCTCTATCTTGCTGATTTTTAGGATTTTCTTTGAGAATTAAGTTACCCACCTCAAATGTGCGAGGCTTAACCTTATGATTGTAAATGCAACATTCCTTGACTGAATGATGTGTAGCTTGAGTGACTATCTTCCTTGATGAAGGAACTGAGATAGAATTACTAGTGTGTGGACTATGCAGGCCCATATGCGTGTCACCTAAAGAAGTTTGGGCACCCCTGATAACAAAGTCCTTCGAGGAAGCTCCATTAAAGGTCCATGATGTATCGCTAGAAGGGAAAGGATGTGTTGAAAAAGTGGATGATGAATGAAGGCTTATGATTGCAAAAAGAAGTGAAAGTAGATAGCATGACGAAGACTTAGGATCAACAAGTATTCTTTTGGACTTGAAATTGTAGAACTTTTGCCCCCAATTATTTTGGTATTAAGGGAGATCATCTCTTGTTCTTTTTTTTTTCATAAGATTTTTATCCTTGACTTTGATTTTTGCAGAGTACAATAGCTTTTGATTTTGATTTGGACTAAAGGACTTTTCTTTATTTTTGACTTTTAGATTTTTCTTTTCAAGGCTTGATTTTTGATCTCCAATGAGTAAGGGTTTTTGTAATTCTTGTTGATCCAAGTCTGGAAGTGGAGTGGAAATGGAATGAGTGGATGAAATGGTAAGGCTATATGAGTTCTCAAGAGGGCTGGCAATACGCTCAATAGATTCTTTGTTGGAACCACTCTTAGGACTATTGATATCAAGAGTTGCTCGCACCACCAGAGGAGATTTGCATTCACACTTAGTAGCCACAACACTAGGTGGTTCACACCTAATTCCTTGGCATTGCAAATTGTTTGTAGATTGTTCCTGTCGATTGAATATCTTAGGAGATAGTGGGAGTTGATCAACATGAAAGATATACTCACTATATCCCATGTCTTTAATCTTGAATTTTTCTTTCAGCTCTGATTGTTTGGATGTAGAAGCTTTCAATGATTCTGGATCCACATATGTTAATGAAGGAATAGCTTTTCGATTGATTGGGATTGTTATTTCTGACCTAGGTCACATATTGTTGCAATATATGAATGGATTTGGGTCATCTTTGACTGCCACTTCAACTCCATTATGTAGAAACTTGATACATCGATGATATGTAGATGGAACTGCGCTCATCTCATGAATCCAAGGACGTCCTAATAATATATTGTATGTGAGATCCAGGTCTAGGACTTGACAAACCACATCTTTTGTAACTGGCCCAACTCTGAGAGGCAAGGTGACTGTGCCTTTGGATGAACGCTCTTCATCATCATATGCCTTGATGGTAATTTTGTTTGTAGAATTCACAACTTTATCTAAATATCCCAATTGTTTAATAGTGCTCAATGTGCAAATGTTCAGACCTGCTCCTCCATCTATCAGGACTCGTTTTATTCGATGTTTGTGTAGGAAGGCTTCAATGTGTAAAGGTGCGTTATGTGGCTAGCTCATGGAGGCGTCATCAACTTCTGTGAATGTAAGGGAGTTTGGAATGGAAAGGTATCCCACCATGGCTTGAAACTGGTCCACATTCAAATCAGTAGGAACAACAGTGTCTCTCAAGATTTTATCAAGAATGGCTTTATGTGCGGGGGATATGCGTAAGAGCTCAAGGATGGAGATGAGCGCGGGTGTCTTCCCTAACTATTCTATAAGGTCGTACTCAGGTTTGGTTGATGAGGAAGCTGTGTTTTTGGCTGGAGCACCTTGCAAAGTGAATTTACCTCAATGAGTTGTAACATTACATTCAGAGGTAGGTTCAGAAGAAGATCCAATGCCTTTTAGGACAATCTTGGGTCTTTGGGTAGAATTCTCAGACGTTTTTTCCTTGATGATAATGGTAGAGACATAATTGTCCATCGAGATGTGATTGATAGTTGAATCATAGTTATAAGATGCTTTGGTATAGTTGGTTTGGTCATCTGTGGCTTTAGACTTTCCCTTGTCATGTTTTGGGAATAGTTCCTTAAACATCTCATGTTCTTGGTTGGATGAGTGTCCTTCAATCTCAATGTCATCTCTATCAATGAGATCTTGTATGATATTCTTCAGTCGATGGCAATTTCCTGTTTTATGGCCCTTACTCTTATGAAATTCACAATACTCATCGTCATTCCACCAATTTGGTTTGACCTTTGGTTCATATGGAGGTAGATCTAGAATTGTGATTATTTTGTTTGCCACTAGCTTTTTGAAAACTGACTCAAGTGGTTCTCCCAATGGGGTGTACTTCCTTCGTGACTTTGAAGTTGTTTGAGTATTCACTTGATTGTTTGTAGAGCTTGATCCTGAAAAAATGATTTTGGGTCGCACTGTATTGGCATCAACAACACCATCATTGACTGTGTTCTTATTTTTATTCCAAAATCTTGGCTTATCTTTTCTTTTAAAGTCATCTTTGTTTTCCTTGAATATCTTAGTGACTCCTTGTTCAATTAGGACCTTCTCTGTTGCTAAGCCTTTTTCAATGACGTCCTTGAAGATGGATAAACAATATTTTCTTAGGTCATAACCAATGTCTTTGTTAACATTTTGGGTGAACATTTCTACCATTTGTTTTTGTGGAATTTCACAAGAGCATCTGCTAGCTAGATTCCTCCATCTTTTCAAAAATGATGAAAAAGGTTCTCCATCCTTTTGCTTGGTGTTGCACAAAGTAGTGACTGATATGTCTATCTCTATGTTATATGATAAATGTTGTATAAATGCCTCTGCTAAGTCACCCCATGACTTAATTCCAGGTGGGAGCTGGGAGAACCATTCCATAGCTTGATCACCAAAGCTCTGTGGGAATAATCTCATCAAATATGTCTCTTCTGCTGCTACCTCAATGCAAGCTGTGAAAAACTGTCTTATATGTGCCTTAGGATCCCCTTTTCCTCTATACTTATCAAACTTAGGCGTCACAAAGTGTGTAGGAAATGGAGGCATTGGAATGCTTTTGTCAAATGGATAGGGACATATGTCTCTCATTGTGTAAGTTGGCTTCAGTGTATTTATGTCCTCCATTTTCTTTTGCAAGTCCTTAATTTGCTATTCCAAATTGTTCTTAGGTGGAGAGCGACTTCTTGAACCATACCCCATACCTGAACCAATGTGTGGAGGAGCATGTTGCATATATGGATGGTATTGATCATACACATGTTCATATGGAGGAGGTCTATAACGATGCTGCGTAGATGGACCACTTGGTATAGAGTCATGATGAGGAATGAAATATCTGCTTTGTCCATGTATACCATACTCTATAGGAATGTCATGAGTTTGTTCTAGTGCATTGCCCCCAAATTTGACGCGGGGTTTCCTTGTGTCCAAATTTTGAGCATGCCTTTGAATATCCAATTGCTTTGGTGGTTGGTCCTTAGCATTGGCATGTGATTGAGTATGTTTTTCTGCATAAGACTTCCATAATGGTCTGCGAAGGTGAGTATCATATGCTTGACCTTGTGTATGTAGGACCTCAGGTTTTTTAAACAAAGATGATGGTGATTTAGGCACAAGATGTGGTCCTCTATTGCCTCCACTATTAGGCCTCCTTTGATCCATATTGAGGTGAGGTTGTTGCAAAGGTCGATTTTCCATTATTTGAGACATGTCAAAATCATGAGGGATCTTGGCTCCACTTTGTGCCATCACTTGTAAGAAATATTGTCTATCTCTCTTCATTATTTCCTCAACCAATCGATTAAAATGAGGATCCATAATGGAGTCTTCCACTTTTGCTAAATGTACTGAAAAGTTGTCCATATTGTCATTGTGTGTATCATTGTTGTTTGTAGTATCCATGTTCTCAACATTTGGAATGTTTCTATAAGCATCCATGTCAGGTAATGTGGTATGATCAGAATTGAAAAAGATATCATTGTCAAACTCATAGGAACTCATGTTTGCGGATTATTGAGCCTCTTTAGTTTCTCTCCTAGATTTTTGGGAACGAGTTTCAACCATGAACTAGGTATTGACGAAGATGTGTGAGACTAGATGAAAATGGAAAGAGTATGGAAGACCAAGAGTTGGATGGAATGCAAATGAATCTGAAGTTTACTTGCAATGTCCAAAGTGTAAGACCAAGTATGTATGTAGTAGAATAGGTGTGACTTCCAAAGAGATGATAGTTTCTCTTGACGAGGTAAGTTGACCTTGACTCTAAGTAAGACCAAATGAGACCCAAAGGTGATAGACCTTGATGAGGGACCACTTAGCAAAATGTTGTTGTATGTAGTCTGTTGATAAAGTATGATGAGGACATGCAAGTGATCTTTTGACTCAAGTTTAGACAAATGTAAATGTAATGCAAGGTGTAAAGAAATGATGAACTTTGTGAGACCCAAAGATAGGTTGAATGCTAGATGAAAATCTGAAGAGATAGCTTAGGAAGCTCAAGAATTTTGAAACTGATTGCTCTTATTTGTTGGACTGTAAATTTTTCCAATTTGTGAAGTTGTTGTTGTGACCAAATCTGAATTTTTGACTGTTTTTTGTGACAAGAGGACACAATGTTGATGAGGACTTAATGTTTGCAAGTGTTTAGACTCAAAATGACTCAAAAGAAAGTGTGGTGTTTGATGTAAAATTGTTTTAATGTTTGGTCTTGAATGTTTGATTATTCAAAATAAGACAAGCACAATTCTTATGGTTGGTCAGGACAATAGTTGTTGATCCCACATGGGGTTTCCCCCGAGGCTATGCTATTCAGAGTGGATGCTTAGATGCTTGACCCCACTGGCTCCACCCTCGGCACTCACTTCTTGGGGTAGCCAAGCATCAATCCCCATGAAAACTCCTCGTGGCGAACTTTGTATCTCTACTAAAAATCGTATGTGTGTGGGCCGCTACCAGAGGTCCGACCTCCTGCCCCAACAACTAGAAGGATTTTGGCTTCTAAAACAAAAAGGTGCTAGTAAGGGTATCCGCTCATGTGGCCATACATGCGACACTTTCCACTCTATAAATATAGAAGGTTCCCAGCCGATAGGGGTTACACTCTACAAATGATCAAATCAAATAGGTTTATGGGGAGACATAGTGTCAGTATGAACTAATTAGCACACGTTATCCACAGTTTTCATTATGAATACAATTATTTATAGTGGTTTGGAAGAAGATGGCTTTTCTTTTGCTACCACTTGGGTCGTTCTCTCCTCTCTAGTAGTCCTAATGACCACAGGGGGAGACAGACCCTCTAAAATTTAAACAAAAAGAGCCTAATGCTCAAGACACAAAAGACAATGGTTCAATTTTAGTGCACCAATTGAAGTGTTTGCTAGTCTATGAAAACAAGGCACACAATAAAGACCAAAACCCTTGCCAAGGTCCTACAACAAAGATCTATTAGTAGTTTGGATTGTTTCAAATGATCACCCCTCCCTGCAAGCACACAAGTTACGTAAATTTTAGATCCAAAAGACTTTGTGAAATAGGGGCCTTCAACAATGCGTTTTTTTGACCAATTCAAACATTTGATTCATCACAAAAAAAGACATTGCAAATGAATGCTACCTCACCTTTTATAAAGGCAGCCTCGGACCCAAATCCGCATAGGTCAGGACCCAAATACCTTAACCGCTCGGCATCCTCCCCCACCAAACTCGTGGCGACGTCCTCAACGCCTCTGCAACCTGCTCTGCGCTCTGGGAGGAAAACCAGGATTGAGCGCTTAGCTCAAGGAAGGAGGACTCCCTAAGTCAGGGAGCTCTGTCTCTAAGTTGTTGTTAGGTTGGTTTACATCATTCCTGGATGCTTCCTCTGCCAACCAAATAAGTCTGTCCCTTAGAGGTTCATACGACATGCTTTCTTGGTCGTCCCATGAATAATGAATGACAACTTGAGAACAAAGTGCCAAAATTTCCAAAGTCTTATGACATTTCTCTTGGTCGGATACCTCCGTGCTGTCCCCTAAGTCCATTAATTCCTCATAACGGATGAATCCCTGCTCGTCCCAGTTTGTCAAAATCTATTCCTCGCTGTTCAGTCCCTCATTGAACCAGATGAAGTCTGGGAAGGAATTGATGTAAAGGTGGGTCGACTCATCTCCGAGTCGCCTGAATGACAAATGAACTGGCGATGTGCCTACTAGGTCCAACCCCTGTAGGAGAGATTTGGTAACGTTGGTTTGAGTCACCTCAGAACCTCCATCACTATCTCCTACCAATCGCAGTGTGCCAAGTCTCAAGTCCACACCCGTCTCAGTTTGGACTAAGTCAACCACCTCCTTGCCTGAGATGATCACAAAGTCATCCAAAATCAGATCGCATTGATCTGCTAAGTCAGGGGAAGAGCACCTCGACCTACACACGAACTCATGTGAGAGTAGCTCAACCAGAATTCCAAGTTTATTCAAGGTTGATTCCGATGGCTGTCGCATCTAGTCCCACCACTCTATGGCCTCCGAACAACTTGTCAACAGAGCTAGGGTGCTTTAACACTGTCCCCACTGACCCTCTTCGCTGTAATTTAGTATCATAAGATCTCTCAAGGAGATTGATCCCTGTCGTTCCCATTTGTCCAGGATGTCTTCCTCCGAGAAGATATCTGCCAAATTCGAAAGATGGTTCTCTATTTTGAAGTCAATGCTGAGCCGCCTCTCCACCGTCTGAACTGGATGTTGGCAATACGAAGTCTAGGAGTGCTCTCCTCTTGTCTACAACCTGTCTCATTTGGATCTTCAAAAGGTTCGCCATACTTAGGCAAGGCCAAGACTGGCTCCTCTGTCAGCTTCGCCTTCAATGCATCGAACGCACTCTACTGCTTCTCTCCCCACTTCCAACTTCTGTCCTTCTTCAGCAAGTCGGTGAGAGGACTAGCGATCTTGGATTAGCCTTCCACAAATTTTCGGTAGTAGTTGGCTAAGCCGAGGAGTTGCCTCACCTCATGAACACTTTGAAGTGGCTCCCAATCCTGAATCACCTGTAGCTTTTTCGGATCCGGACAAATCTGACCATGTCCTATAATGTGGCCAAGAAATGGCACTTCCTCTTGTGCAAACGCACACTACTCCTTTTTTCACATATAAGTCATTCGCCTTGAGCAAAGCAAAAACTTCCCTAAGGTGCTCCTTGTGCTCTTCCAAACTTTGGTTGTAAACTAGTATATCATCCAAATACACCACCATGCACTTGTCTAACAACGACCTGAACACATCGTTCGTCAAAGTGCTGAAAGTCACAGGGGCGTTTGTCAGACCAAAAGGCATGACGAAGAACTCATAACTCCCATACCAAGTTGTGATGGCGGTCTTCTCCTCATCACCTGGTGCAATTTTGATCTGATAGTAGCCTTGTTTGAGATCCAACTTGCTAAACACCCTTGCATCCACTAAGCGGTTGAAGCTATCCGCTATGAGAGGGAGTGGATACTTGTTCTTTATTGTCAGCTTGTTCAACGCCCTATAATCCATGCATAGTCGTAGCATCCCTTCCTTCTTGCGCTGAAACAAAACTAGGGCAACATAGGGAGACCTTGATGGCCGCAAATAGCCTGCCTCAACGAGCTCCACCAACTACTTCCTCAACTCGGCCATCTCAAGTCCTAAGAGTCGGTAAGGCACCTTGGCGGGCGGTCTAGCTCCAACCTTGAGCTCAATCTGATGATCTACATGTCTCCTTGGTGGTAGAATGGTAGGAAGCTTATCTGGTATGAGGTTCGAATACTCATTCAAAACATCTTGGATGGCTGCGGAGTTGGAGCTCACAGATGATTCTCCTTCTTCCCAACCTCTGAGCAAAGTTTCCAAAAACAAGTCGTCCTGACCTCCTTTTCAAACCTGCTTCGCACTTAGTGCATTGAGCACCCAATTCGACTCTTTGCACTTCACCGTGGGGATCATGCAAGGTCGTTTCGGTTCAAGCACCAAAACACAACCTATGTGCGGTACCACTGCTGCTGATGCGCTCCTTAGGAACTCCTGCCCAAGGATGAGTTTGGACTCAGTCATCTCGATGGCAACCATATCGATCGACCCCTACCATGATTCGATGCGAATGACCTCCTTTTGGATCTTGCCACTCACCTTCTGTGCAGGCGCGGTGACAGCCTTGAAACGCAACGAAGTTGGTTCCATTTTCAAGCCAAGCTTCTTGGCCTGTCCCACCATGATATAATTATGAGTTGCTCCTAAATCTATCATTTCCAAGACCTTCCTTGGTCCAAAATGCTCTTCGACATAGCACAACTCGTGCTTGTCGGCAATATGCTGGTCTGTGGAGTTGTGCAAGGAATTGAGAAGCTGCAAAGTGCTCATTCTGGGCATCTTCCTCTCTTCGGTCAACAATGCACTAATCCTGCCCTGTTCTGGACAATTCTGCGCCCAGTGATCTTCTCTCCCACAGATGAAAGAACCCAGCTCGTGCTCCTTCTTTTTCTTAGGGCCTTGATCCCTCTTTTTTGAGTTGTTTCCTTCATGATACTTCTTTGGCTTCTTGCCCTTCTTGTCGCCATCCTAGCTCGCGGGAGCATCCACCTTCTTATCCTTCCTACGGAACTGCTTCTTATAGCTCTCCGTTCGGGCTCCTCCAAAACCCTTAGCCGCGTCGCCTTTGTAGTCAAACAACCCATCTGCAACGGTGATGGCTTCTGCAAGAGTCTGCACTTTTTGCTGCTTTAGCTCGTCCTTCGCCCAAGGTTGCAAGCTTTGGTGAAAAGGAATAGCTTTTCGAAGTCATTCAACTTTGAGCATTCCAAGTGCAGCACTTGGAACGCCTTCACATACTCGCAGATTGTGTTGGTGTGCTTCAATTCATTGAAGCGTGATTGGATGATCCAATCCGAGTTCCCTGGCCAGAACTGATCATGCAAGGCCGCCTTCAAATCTGCCCAAGACTTGATCGACCTCAAAGGTTTACCAGCATGTTCATCCGCCTGATGAGTCCGCCACCAAAGCTTCACACTCCCAGTCAAGCAAGTCACAATCTCCTTAACATAGGCCTCATCAATTAGCTTAGGCGTGCATGACAAGTACTCTTCAACATCCCAAAAGAAGTTTTCCAAGGCCTTGTCATCGCGATTGCCATCATAGGAACCAATCCTGGTCGCCTTGGAAGCCTGTCTGCCTCCCTGCAACAATGTATGAAACAACTGCTGACTTTCTTTAAGGAAGCACACTTCTTCCTTCAAAGAATCCACTCGTTCAATCAACTTGGTTCAATTCTTCATCCAACGTTCTTCCATTCTTTCTTCCAAGTCAGATTGTTCCAATGCCTCAAGTCAATTTTCATGATCCTGTAGCCAATCTTAGTGTTTGGGATCCTTCGTCTTTGAAGCTGCCTTGGCAGCTCGACCTCCCTCCTGAGGTACTGCAGTCTCCATCTCAAACTGGCTATCTGCATCGCCCATCTTGTTCACAAATCTGCTCTTTGATCCTTTTGACACCAAATGTCAAACTGCTCTGATACCAACTGTCAAGGACTTTGGGATGAGCCTGTGTGACATCGACATTCTTTATCGTACTGAGACGAAAATGCCTCAAGATATGCAAAACTTCAGCCTACGCCTCTCCCAAATGTGCGCGTTTCAAGGCTGTCACCGTGCCTGCATAGAAGGTGAGCGGCAAGATCCGAAAGGAGGTCATCCGCATCGAATCATGGCAGGGGGTGATCGATATGGTTGCCATCGAGATGATTGGGTCCAAACTCATCCTTGGGTAGGAGTTCCTAAGGAGCACATCAACAGCAGTGGTACCGCACATAGGTTGTGTTTTGGTGCTTGACCCGAAACGACCTTGCATGATCCCCATGGTGAAGTGCAAAGAGTCGAATTGGGTGCTTAATGCACTAAGTGCGAAGTAGGTTTGAAAAGGAGGTTAGGATGACTTGTTTTTGGCAACTTTGCTTGGAGGTTGGGAAGAAGGAGAATCATTTGCGAGCTCCAACTCCGCAGCCATCCAAGATGTTTTGAATGAGTATTCGGACCTCATGCCAGATAAGCTTCCTACCATTCTACAACCAAGGAGATGTGTAGATCATCAGATTGAGCTCGAGGCTGGAGCTAGACCGCCCACCAAGGTGCCTTACTGACTCTCAGGACTTGAGATGGCCGAGTTGAGGAAGCAGTTGGCGGAGCTCGTTGAGGCGGGCTATTTGTGGCCATCAAGGTCTCCTTATGCTGCCCCAGTTTTGTTTCAGCGCAAGAAGGGATGCTACAACTGTGCATGGATTATAGGGCGTTGAACAAGCTGACAATAAAGAACAAGTATCCACTCCCTCTCATATTGGATAGCTTCAACCACTTAGTGGATGCAAGGGTGTTTAGCAAGTTGGATCTCAGACAAGGCTACTATCAGATTAGAATTGCACTAGGCGATGAGGAGAAGACTGCCATCACAACTCGGTATGGGAGTTATGAGTTCTTCATCATGCCTTTTGGTCTGACAAATGCCCCTGCAACTTTCAGCACTTTGATGAACGATGTGTTCAGGCCGTTGTTGGACAAGTGCATGGTGGTGTATCTGGATCATATACTAGTTTACAGCCAAAGTTTGGAAGAGCACAAGGAGCACCTCAGGGAAGTTTTCGCTTTGCTCGAGGTGGATGACTTATATGTGAAAAAGGAGAAGTGTACATTTGCACAAGAGGAAGTGCCATTTCTTGGCCACATTATGGGACACGGTCAGATTCATCCGAATCCGAAAAAGCTACAGGCGATTCGGGATTGGGAGCCACTTCGGAGTGTTCACGAGGTGAGGCAATTCCTTGGCTTAGCCAACTACTACTGAAAATTTGTGGAAGGCTAATCCAAGATTGCTAGTCCTCTCACCGACTTGCTAAAGGACAGAAGTTGGAAGTGGGGAGAGAAGTAGCAGAGTGCGTTCGATGCATTGAAGGCGACGCTGACAAAGGAGCCAGTCTTGGCCTTGCCTAAGTATGGCGAACCTTTTGAAGATCCAGATGAGGCAGGTTATAGATAGGAGGAGGGCACTCCTAGACTTCACACCGCCAACATCCAGTTCAAACGACGAAGAGGTGGATCAGTGCGTCTGCACATTGACTTCAAAATAGAGAACCATCTTTCGGATTTGGCAGATATCTTCTCAAAGGAAGACATCCTGGATAGATGGGAATGACGGGGATCAATCTCCTTGAGAGATCTTATGATCCTAAGTTATAGCGAAGAGGGTCAGTGGAGACGGTGTCAAAGCGCCCTAGCTCTGTTGACAAGTTGTTCGGAGGCCATAGAGCGGTGGGACTGGATGGGACAACCATTGGAATCAACCTTGAATCAACTTGGAATTCTGGCCGAGCTACTCTCACACGAGTTCTTGTGCAGATCGAGGTGCTCTTCCCCCAACTTAGCAGATCAAGGAGATCCGATTTTGGATGATTTTGTGATCATCTCGGGTAGGGAGGTGGCTGACTCAGTCCAAACTGAGGCGGGTGTAGACTTGAGACTCGACACACTGCGATTGGTAGAAGACAGTGACGGAGGTTCTGAGGCGACTCAGACAAACGTTACCAAATCTCCCCTGCAAGGGTCGGACCAAACGGGCACATCGCCAGTTGATTTTTCATTCAGGCGACTCGGAGATGAGTCGACCCACCTTTACATTAATTCCTTATTAGACTTCATCGGGTTCAATGAGGGACCGAACGAGGAACAGATTTTGACAAACTGGGACGAGCAGGGATTCATCCGTTATGAGGAATTAATGGACTTAGGGGACAGCATGGAGGTATTCGACCAAGAGAAATGTCAGAAGACTTAAAAAATTTTGGCACTTTGTTCTCAAGTTGTCATTCATTATTCATGGGACGACCAGGAAAGCATGCCATATGAACCTCTGAGGGACAGACTTATTCAGTTGGCAGAGGAAGCATCCAGGAATGATGTAAACCAACCTAACGACAACTTAGCGACGAAGCTCCCCGACTTAGGGAGTCCTCCTTCCTTGAGCTAGGCGCTCAATCCTAGTTGTCCTCCCAGAGCGCAGAGCAGGCTGCACAGGTGTTGAGGACGTCGCCACGAGTTTGGTGGGGGAGGATGTTATGGGGCTACATTAAGGTTAGGGCGAATCCGACCTGCATTGGGCCATGGAGTGGACCTATTTTAATTCCCCAAGGTGGGGTTGTATTTATTTCGCATCGGGATTTATTCAATCGAGCCGACTTGGTTGTGATCACGCACTTTCATTAGGCGGATCAATTATAGGTCTGAGCGGTAAGGGCATTTGGGTCTCGACCTATGCTGATTTGGGTCTGAGGCCGCCTCTATAAAAGGCGAGGTAGTATTCATTTGCAATCATCATGTTTTCGGACAAGCATTCAAGGAGTGCGAAAAGTAGTGCGGCGACTGGACTTGAAGACAAGGAGCGAACTTGGTTCTCCTTTCGGGGGGTCAGCCAGACTACTTGAGCAAGGAGCTCTTTTGTAATTCGGTCTAATCAAGTGGATTTGATAAGGGACTTCTCATATTGGGGGCAATCTGTGTTCTTCAACACAACATCCTATCCACCTTGTACATTGGCATATATAATAGTGGATTTTGGGCAACTCGCCCCACTTCCTTATTTGGTCCATGTTCTTACTTTGCACTGTTCTAGTCCGTGTTTTGCATCCTTGTTCTTTTGGGACAGATCCGACTTAGTTTTTGTGTCGTCCACATCGACACATTTGGGAGAGGCGTAGGCCGAAGTTCTACATCTTGAGGCGTTTTCGTCTCAGTACGATAAAGAACGTCGGTGCTGCACGGGCTCATCCCAAAGTCCGTGACAATTGGTATAAGAGCAGTTTGACATTTGGTGTCAAAAGGATCAAAGAGAAGATCTATGAACAAGATAGGCAATGCAGATAGCCAGTTTGAGATGGAGACTTCAGTACCTCAGGAGGGAGGTCGAGCTGCCAAGGCGGCTTCAAAGATGAAGGATCCCAAACACCGAGATTGGCTATAGGATCATGAAAACCGACTTGAGGCATTGGAACAGTCCGACTTGGAAGAAAGACTGGAAGAACGCTGGGCAGAGAATTGGACCAAGCTGATTGATCGAGTGGATTCTTTGAAAGAAGAAGTGCGCTTCCTCAAAGAAAGTCAGCAGTTGTTTCATACATTGTTTTGCAGGGAGGCGGACAGGCTTCCAAGGCGACCAGGATTGGTTTCTATGATGGCGATCGTGACGACAAGGCCTTGGACAACTTCTTTTGGGATGTTGAAGAGTACTTGCTGTGCGCGCCTAAGCTAATTGATGAGGCCCAGGTTAAGGAGATTGCGACTTGCTTGACTGGGAGTGCGAAGCTTTGGTGGCGGACTCATCACATGGATGAACGTACAGGTAAACTTGTGAGGCCGATCAAGTCTTGGGCGGATTTGAAGGCGGCCTTGCATGATCAGTTCTAGCCAGGGAACTCGAATTGAATCATTCGATCATGCTTTGATGAATTGAAGCACGCTAGCACAATCCGCGAGTATGTGAAGGCGTTCCAGGTGCTGGACTTGGAATGCTCAAAGTTGAATGACTTCGAAAAGTTGTTCCTTTTCACCAAAGGCTGGCAATCTTGGGTGAAGGACGAGCTAAGGCGGCAAAAAGTGTAGACTCTTGCAGAAGCCATTACCGTTGCGGATGGGTTGCTTGACTACAAAGCTGACGCGGCTAAGGGTTTTGGAGGAGCCCGAACGAAGAGGTACAAGAAGCAGTTCCATTGGAAGGATAAGAAGGCGGATGCTCCTGCGAGCCAGGATGGCGACAAGAAGGGCAAGAAGCCAAAGAAGTATCATGAAGGAAACAACTCAAAAAAGAGGGATCAAGGCCCTGAGAAAAAGGAGGAGCGCGAACCGGGTTGTTTCATCTGTGGGAGAGAAGATCATTGGGCACAAAATTGTCCAGAATGAGGCAGGATCAGTGCATTGTTGACCGAAGAGAAGAAGATGCCCGAAATGAGCACTTTGTAGCTTCTCAATTCCTTGCACAATTCCACAGACCAGCATATTGCCGACAAGAACAATTTGTGATATGTCGAAGCGCATTTTGGACCGAGGAAAGTCTTGGTGATGATAGATTCAGGAGCGACTCATAATTATATCTCAGCGGGATAGGCCAAGAAGCTTGGCTTGAAAATGGAACCAACTTCGTCGCGTTTCAAGGCTGTCACCGCACCTGCACAGAAGGTGAGCGGCGAGATCCGGAAGGAGGTCATCCGCATCGGACCATGGCAAGGGGCAATCGATATGGTTGCCATCGAGATGACTAGATTCAAACTCATCCTTGGGCAGGAGTTCCTAAGGAGCACATTAGCAGCAGTGGTACCACACATAGGTTGTGTTTTGGTGTTTGACCTGAAACGACCTTGCATGATCCCCACGTTGAAGTGCAAAGAGTCGAATTGGGTGCTCAATGCACTAAGTGCGAAGCAGGTTTGAAAAGGAGGTCGGGACGACTTGTTTTTGGAAACTTTGCTTGGAGGTTGGGAAGAAGGAGAATCATCTGTGAGCTCCAACTCCGCAACCATCCAAGATGTTTTGAATGAGTATTTGGACCTCATGCTAGATAAGCTTCCTGCCATTCTACCACCGAGGAGACATGTAGATCATCAGATTGAGCTCGAGGCTGGAGATAGACCGCCCGCTAAGGCGCCTTACCAAATCTCAAGACCTGAGATGGCCGAGTTGAGGAAACAGTTGGTGGAGCTCATTAAGGCAGGCTATTTGTGGCCATCAAGGTCTCCCTATGCTGCCCCAGTTTTGTTTCAGCACAAGAAGGAAGGGATGCTACGACTGCGTGTGGATTATAGGGCGTTGAACAAGCTGACAATAAAGAACAAGTATCCACTCCCTCTCATAGCGGATAACTTCGACTGCTTAGTGGATGTAAGGGTGTTTAGTAAGTTGGATCTCAAACAAGGCTACTATTAGATCAGAATTGCACCAGGCAATGAGGAGAAGACCGCCATCACAACTCAGTATGGGAGTTATGAGTTCTTGGTCATGCCTTTTGGTCTGACAAATGCCCCTACGACTTTGAACACTTTGATGAACAATGTGTTTAGGCCGTTGTTGGACAAGTGCGTGGTGGTGTATCTGGATGTTATACTAGTTTACAGCCAAAGTTTGGAAGAGCACAAGGAGCACCTCAGGGAAGTGTTCGCTTTTCTCAAGGTGAACGACTTATATGTGATAAAGGAGAAGTGTGTGTTTGCACAAGAGGAAGTGTCGTTTCTTGGCCACATTGTGGGACATGGTCAGATTTGTCTGGATCCAGAAAAGCTATAGGCAATTCGGGATTGGGAGCCACTTCGGATTGTTCACAAGGTGAGGCAATTCCTCGTCTTAGCCAACTACTATCGGAAATTTGTGGAAGGCTACTCTAGGATCACTAGTCCTCTCACCGACTTGCTAAAGAAGGACAAAAGTTGGAAGTGGGGAGAGAAGCAGCAGAGTGCGTTCGATGCATTGAAGGCGAAGCTGACAGAGGAGCCAGTCTTGGCCTTGTCTAAGTATGTGAAGGCGTTCCTGGTGCTGGACTTGGAACGCTCAAAGTTAAACGACTTTGAAAAGCTTGTTTGGGTAGCAGGTCAGGAAGGAAAAATTGGCTGGGCAGGTTAGATGAGCTGAGGTAGCTGGGCTATCAAGTGGTCAGAGGAAGACTGCAAAGGCTGATTGTGGTTTACAGTGTCGAGGACAGGTAGACCAGGGTGGCTAGCAGGGTGTGGTCACTAAAAATGTGAGGCCAACCCAGGTAGGGATAAGGATGGTGAAGTCCATGACCGAGTTCCACGAGTGATAGTTAGCTGGTTGGAGATTGTGCCTAGGGCCGAGTTCCATCAGAAAGGGACTATGCTAGTGGAGCGACAAGGGATCAGGAGTGGATCTCTTGGTGGGGAAATCTTGCACGGGAAGTGCCTTAGTAGTTCGGGTGGAGCAAAGTAGGCAAGGTGTGAGTCGGTATTGAATTGGGTTCAGTGCTGGAAGTAGTCGGCAGGGTTGCAAGATTTGATATGGTAGTGTCCAAGGGCAGTGGCATATAAGACTAGTCAAAGGGTTAGGAGCTGCGAGGAGCAGTGTGGTGTAGGGTCTTGTCAAGGACAGATCTGAGGTGAAATCGAGTTAGGAGTTGTGAGGAGAAGTGTGGTGTAGGGTCTTGTCAAGGACGGATCAGAGGTGAAATCAAGTTAGGAGCTGCGAGGAGCAGTGTGAGGTAGGATCTTGTCAAGGATGGGTCCGAGGTGAAATCAAGATGGAGCTGTAAGGTACAGTGTGGTGTAAGGTCTTATCTGGGATGGACCTGAGGTGTAACAATTTGGGTTGTGGGATGGCATAGGGTCATTCCCAGTGTAGTGTAGGATTATGTCCAAGACATGATCCGAGGTGCAAATTTGGTGGCGAAGCAGGTCCAATGGTGGAAAGCCAGTGAGGGGCCAAGTCACAAAGGAAGTCAAGGGAAAGAGGCAGTACCTTGCCCACATTGGATGTGGTTTGCAAAGGCATCGGGCACAAGAGGTTGGCTAGCTTACAAATGTTGGTGGCTTCTTTGGGTTGCAGCACCGAGGGTGCAGGGCATTCCGTGGACAGTGCGTCAGTCAGGCAAAGTGGCACAATGAATGGAAGTGATTTTATTGAATGTGTAGGATGTAATGCAAGAGTTGGGTGTCTTCAAGGAAGTGCACCTAAGATGTAGGATTGTGTCTGGGACATGATTTGAGGTATGAAATTGGTGGCGAGTTAGGTCTAAAGGTTGGGAACCAAAGATGGGATCGTCACAGAGAAAGTCAGGGGAAGGAGAGAGTACCTTGCCCACATTGGATGTGGATTGCAGAGGCATTATGCACAAGAGGTTGGTCAGCTGAATGATGTTGGTAGTTTCTTTGGGTTGCAGCACCGAGGGCACAGGGCATTTCGTGGACAGTGCATCAGTCAAACAAAGTAGCATAGTGGATTGAAGTAGACAGACCGAATGTGTGGGATGCAATACAAGATGGGTGTCCTCAGGGAAGTGCACCAAGGCAGACTCATGAGGTGTGGGTTTGCGAGAGTACACCAAGGAGGTGGAAGTGGTTGACAAGTACCAGGAGGATCATGTGTAGATAGAGGTGGATCAACGGGAGTATGTTGGTTGTTGTTCTTTGGTTGAGTTGTTGGGGACAGGATAAGACGCTGGGCGCACTGAGGTTAGTCAACAGGCAATCAGGATGGCACTACAGAAAGGAAGTTGAGAGCTGAAAGTTGAATGTGCGACTTGGGAAGTCAGTTGGGTGTTGTGGTCAGTGGAATATGTGTCTTCAAGGTGGCCAGATACCAGGGGGCTTGCACAATAGGGTTGGTAGCAGGCGTGTCTTTCAGTGGATGCTAGGATTGGATCCGGGAGCAGTGGAAGTTGGAAGACAAGGGTGTCATTGAGGATGGCACTAGTGCCTAAGTTGAGAGGTGAGCATGGTTTGTGGTGTTCTGTCATGTTGTGGTGCAAACGGTGGAGTCTTGGAGATGTAGAAGCCGCTATGGGGCATGGTGCAACCGAATATCATAGAGTTGTTTCACAGATGTTCAAACAAGGGCAGTTAGCTCAGTGGAATTCAAGGACTGGGTTATTGCAATATGTTGTTGAGTCAGGGACTAGCAGCAGAGATCAGTTGGAGGCAAGGGAGCGTCTTCACAAGATCAGTGTAGAGGCAGTGAGTTGGACTCAGGGGTTTGCCAAAGCGAGTTAGCCATGGATGGGATTCATGCAAGTAAAAGTCCAGTATGGGGTATGCTGGCAAGTGCCAAGTATGTCAAGGACATAAATGATGCAAGTGCAGGGCACACTGAATCCGAAGTTCACTTTTAACAGGTCCTAATGTTGCGAAGGACGAGACTCGGGTCGAATGGTCCGACGCCGAGGACATCGCCTATTTGAAGTGGGGGAGGATGTAAGGGGCTATTATCTCGGGGAGATCAGTAGGCTTCTAGGGTTGTAAGTCCCTTGTTATTCTCAGCAAGTGGAAGTTGTGGTGATTGACAAATGGTTAATGCCAAGCTACAGTTGTGTGAGAATTGGACAAAAAACTTATATATGGGGGTCGGTTGAAAGAATAGCCGAGTGCTAGGAGTGCCCCTAGGTGGTCTGTGGCAGACACCTCCTCCTAGGGGTGAAGAAGAGTAACCCTGCCCTCTAGTCTCAGGGAGATAGAGGTCCTACATGGACATTAGGGGTGAAGTAGAGTAACCCTGCCTTATCATTAGATGGTGAGGTTTACTGGTGGATGTATACTCAAGGTCCCTATCTTAGTGAAGCGAAGTAGCTGAGCCAATGTTGGGGATGGCTGTTGTCTATGACCCGAGGACTATGAAAGCGGAGTACCTAGGCTCTTACAAGGAGGACGATCGTGCAATGGATTGTCTCGGTTGGGGAAGTGGAGTACCCAAGATCTTGTAAGGGGGTTGACCGCACAATGGGCTATCTATGTTGGAATGTTGGAGCTTGAGAGTTGGGCGAGCTATGTGGGTTGAGTTGCAGAGCCAGAAGTCCATGTGTCTTGTGGAACAAGTGGGGTGATGTGCTGGGCACACACCTAGGTTACCTGAAGTGGGATTTGCATTGAGATCTGGGATCTCAAGACCCTAGAGTGGGGGTCAAATGTGGCAGTAGGGATCGGGTTCTGAAAGTGTGCTCATGTTGAGCCGAGCCATGAGGCGAGTCCAAGAGGGTGACGAAGATGGATGAGTTGCTTGATCGAAAAGAGGACATGGTCCGTAGGTGAGTTGTTTTGGGAGCACAACCCAGTTGAAGGAGAGTTCAATGACCAAGGATATTGGATTGGATCATGGAGTGAAGAGCTTGGTGCCCAAGTAGGAGTGCAAGGTGTTTTGGCAGTCTAAGGGACTTAGACTGGGTGTTTGCATGGAGCTGGTTATTATGCATAGGATGTACAAGAAATCGGGTTCACCAGCGAAGTCATGTAGGCATAGGCCAGGGGCCCAAAGCAGTGTAACTTGGAGTCTCTATTCAGGAAGGGGGTTTGAGTCGTGTACTGGGTAAGCCATCGCGGGCTCATGAGAGAGTTAGTGGTGCGCCAGGTTGAGTTCCGAAGGAGACAGGGTCTTTGTGGATTTGGAGCCTACGTGTGAAGCTACCACTAGGGGCGAGGTGCAACGCGATTTGTACCAATGCTTCAAGAGTAGTCGCAAATCTAGGGGCAGGAACTTGTAATCGGATGCTTGGGAAGTATTCGAGGTAGTGACCAGCGACAGAGTTGGAATTGTTTGTAGACCGGGCCAGGGGTTGTTTCTTCATAACAATAAAGCTATCTTATTGCCCCAGTGTTGTGTTCATTGTGTAGAGATGGACGAACAGGAAGCTAGCTCAGGGAGTCTAGTCGTCCCATGAGATATGTTTGGTGCTTGAGGGTTCAGAGGAGCTAAGGGAGGCCAACATGGGGCGCCAATGCTGTGGGAGTACTTGGCATGCTTAGGGAGTGTGCAGAGTTGGAGCCGAAGGACTTAAGAAGTTTCGGATGGGTCAGTGTTAGTAGTCGGGGTCTTATGGGGGACTCAGAAGATGAAGGCATCGAGGAGACCTGTAAGCTTGTACCAAGGGTGCAAGGGTGGTGCGACAAGACAGTGCTAGAGTAGAGTCAGGGAATTGAAGGGAGTGCTAGGAGCATCAGGATGAAGGAAACTCGTGAGAGGGTTGGCATGCACTTCTATTAGGCATGGGTGCGTGTTAATGTGGTCAGGTGGTGGACACTTGAAAAGGGATGGTGTAGTCTGGGAGCAAGAAAGGACTTGTACACAGTGGAAGTCGCGAGTAAGGTTTGCTAGTGCCACATGAGGTTGGACCTCCTTTGGAAGGAAAAAGCTTGTTTGGGCAGCAGGTCGTTCCCATCTGTCCAAGATGTCTTCCTTCGAGAAGATATCTACCAAATATAAAAGATGGTTCTCTATTTTGAAGTCAATGTGCAGACGTACTGAGCCACCTCTCCGCCATCTAAACTAGATGTTGGCGGTGCGAAGTCTAGGAGTGCCTTCCTCCTGTCTACAACCCGCCTCATTTGGATCTTCAAAAGGTTCGCCATACTTAGGCAAGGCCAAGACTAGCTCCTTTGTCAGCTTTGCCTTCAATGCATCGAATGCACTTTGCTACTTCTCTCCCCACTTCCAACTTCTGTCCTTCTTTAGCAAGTCGGTGAGAGGCCTAGAGATCCTGGAGTAGCCATCCACAAATTTCTAGTAGTAGTTGGCTAAGCCAAGGAATTGCCTCACCTCATGAACACTCCGAAGTGGCTCCCAATCCCGAATCGCCTGTAGCTTTTCTGGATCTGGACAAATCTGACCATGTCCCACAATGTGGCCAGGAAACGACACTTCCTCTTGTGCAAACACACACTTCTCCTTTTTCACATATAAGTCGTTCGCCTTGAGCAAAGTGAACACTTCCCTGAGGTGCTCCTTGAGCTGTTCTGTCCGATGACATGATCGAGAAGATCAAGGAGGGACTGGAGAATGACTCCCAAGCATGGCAAATTGTGTTGCAAGTTCGAGCAGGTCAGACAAGGTGGTTCACGATGCGGGACGGGGTCCTCTACTATGCCACCAATCGAGTCTACCTTCCTAAATGGGCAGATGTTCACAGGGATGTCTTGCGGGAATGTCATGATTCTGTTTGGGTGGGTCATCCGGGTTAGAAGCGAATAATGGCGTTGTTAGAAAGAGGCTTTTATTGGCCTAGCATGCGGGATGATGTGGAGAGGTATGTGAGAACTTGTCTCACTTGCCAACAAGACAAAGCCATCAGAATGCAACCTGCGGGGCTGCTTCAACCTCTTCCAGTTCCGGTCCAACCTTGGGCGAGTGTGAGCATGGACTTCATCACCTAGCTGCCCAATGTTGATGGATTCGCCAGTATTATGGTTGTGGTCGACCAATTCAACAAGTATGTTGTTTTCATTGCGTGTAAGTCACCTTGTTCGGCCGAGGATGCAGCCGAATTGTTCTTCAAAAATGTGGTTAAGTTGTGGGGCAGCTTTTCAAAGTCGTTCAACTTTGAGCATTCCAAGTCCAGCACCTGGAACGCCTTCACATACTCGCGGATTATGCTGGTGTGCTTCAATTCGTCAAAGCGTGATTGGATGATCCAATCCGAGTTCCCTGGCCGGAACTGATCATGCAAGGCCGCCTTCAAATACGCCCAAGACTTGATCGACCTCACAAGTTTATCCGCACGTTCATCTGCCTGATGAGTCCACCACCAAAGCTTCACACTCCCAATCAAGCAAGTCAGAATCTCCTTAACCTAGGCCTCATTAGTTAGCTTAGGCATGCACGAAAAGTACTCTTCAACATCCCAAAAGAAGTTTTCCAAGGCCTTGTGGTCGCGATTGCAATCATAGGAACCAATCCTGGTCACCTTGGAAGCCTGTCCGCCTCCCTGCAACAATGTATGAAACAGCTACTGACTTTCTTTGAGGAAGCGCACTTCTTCCTACAAAGAATCCACCTGATCAGTCAGCTTGGTCCAATTCTCCGCTCAGCGTTCTTCCAGTCTTTCTTCCAAGTCAGACTGTTCCAATGCCTCAAGTCGGTTTTCATGATCCTGTAGCCTCTTGCAGAAGCCATCACCATTGTGGACGGGTTGCTTGACTACAAAGGCGATGCGGCTAAGGGTTTTGGAGGAGCTCGAACTGAGAGCTACAAGAAGTAGTTTCGTTGGAAGGATAAGAAGGTGGATGCTCCCGCGAGCTAGTATGGCGACAAGAAGGGCAAGAAGCCAAAGAAGTATCATGAAGGAAACAACTCGAAAAAGAGGGATGAGCCTGTGCGGCATCGAAGTTCCTCTTTGTTCTCAAGCTCCGTCTCTAAGTTGCTCTGGGAGGAAAACCAGGATTGAGCGCCTAGCTCAAGGAAGGAGGACTCCCTAAGTCGGGGAGCTCCATCTCTAAGTTGCCGTTAGGTTGGTTTACATCATTCCTGGATGCTTCCTCTGCCAACCGAATAAGTCTATCCCTCAGAGGTTCATACGACATGCTTTCCTGGTCATCCCATGACCAATGATCGGTAGCTTGAGAACAAAGTGCCAAAATTTCTGAAGTCTTCTGACATTTCTCTTGGTCAGGTACCTCTGTGATGTCCCCTAAGTCCATCAATTCCTCATAATGGATGAATCCCTGCTCTGTTAATGTGGTCAGGTGGTGGACACTTGAAAAGGGATGGTGTAGTCTGGGAGCAAGAAAGGACTTGTCCACAGTGGCAGTCGCGAGTAAGGTTTGCCAGTGCCGCATGAGGTTGGACCTCCTTTGGAAGGAAAAAGCTTGTTTGGGCAGCAGGTCGGTCTAGCCTCATCTAATCCATGAGTATGTGAAGGCGTTCCAGGTGCTGGACTTGGAATGCTCAAAGTTGAACGACTTCAAAAAGCTGTGCCTTTTCACCAAAGGCTTGCAACCTTGGGCGAAGGACGAGCTAAGGCGGCAAAAAGTGCAGACTCTTGCAGAAGCCATCACCATTGCGGACGGGTTGCTTGACTACAAAGGCGACGTGGCTAAGGGTTTTGGAGGAGCCCGAACTGAGAGCTACAAGAAGCAGTTCCGTCAGAAGGATAAGAAGGCAGATGCTCCCGCGAGCCAGGATGGCGACAAGAAGGGCAAGAAGCCGAAGAAGTATCATGAAGGAAACAATTCGAAAAAGAGGGATGAGCCTGTGTGGCACCGACGTTCTTCTTTATTCTCAAGCTCCATCTCTAAGTTGCTCTGGGAGGAAAACTAGGATTGAGCGCCTAGCTCAAGGAAGGAGGACTCCCTAAGTCGGGGAGCTCCGTCTCTAAGTTGCCATTAGGCTGGTTTACATCATTCCTAGATGTTTCCTCTGCCAACCGAATAAGTCTGTCCCTCAGAGGTTCATACGGCATGCTTTCCTGGTCGTCCCATGACCAATGATCGATAGCTTGAGAACAAAGTCCCAAATTTTTTGAAGTCTTCTGACATTTCTCTTGGTCGGGTACCTCCATGATGTCCCCTAAGTCCATCAATTCCTCATAACGGATGAATCCCTGCTCTATTAATGTGGTCAGGTGGTGGACACTTAAAAAGGGATGGTGTAGTCTGGGAGCAAGAAAGGACTTGTCCATAGTGGAAGTCGCGAGTAAGGTTTGCCAGTGCCGCATGAGGTTGGACCTCCTTTGGAAGGAAAAAGCTTGTTTGGGCAGCAGGTCGGTCTAGCCTCATCTAATCCGCGAGTATGTGAAGGTGTTCCAGGTGCTGGACTTGGAATGCTCAAAGTTGAACGACTTCGAAAAGCTGTGCCTTTTCACCAAAGGCTTGCAACCTTGGGCGAAGGACGAGCTAAGGCGTCAAAAAGTGCAGACTCTTGCAGAAGCCATCACCGTTGCGGACGGGTTGCTTGACTACAAAGGCAACGCGGCTAAGGGTTTTGGAGGAGCCTGAATTGAGAGCTACAAGAAGAAGTTCCATCGGAAGGATAAGAGGGTGGATGCTCCCGCGAGCCAGGATGGTGACAAGAAGGGCAAGAAGCTGAAGAAGTATCATGAAGGAAACAACTCGAAAAAGAGGGATGGGCCCATGCGGCACCGACGTTCTTCTTTATTCTCAAACTCCGTCTCTAAGTTGCTCTGGGAGGAAAACTAGGATTGAGCGCCTAGCTCAAGGAAGGAGGACTCCCTAAGTCGGGGAGCTCCGTCTCTAAGTTACCGTTAGGTTGGTTTACATCATTCCGGGATGTTTCCTCTGCCAACCGAATAAGTCTGTCCCTCAGAGGTTCATACGGCATGCTTTCCTGGTCGTCCCATGACCAATGATCGACAGCTTGAGAACAAAGTGCCAAAATTTTTGAAGTCTTTTGACATTTCTCTTGGTCGGATACCTCCGTGTTCTCCCCTAAGTCCATCAATTCCTCATAACGGATGAATCCCTGCTCATCCCAGTTTGTCAAAATCTGTTCCTCACTGTTCAGTCCCTCATTGAACTCGATGAAGTCTAGGAAGGAATTAATGTAAAGGTGGGTTGACTCATCTCCAAGTTGCCTGAATGACAAATGAACTGGCGATATTCCCACTTGGTCCGACCTCTGTAGGGGAGATTCGGTAACGTTGGTCTGAGTCACCTCAGAACCTCCATCACAATCTTCTACCAATCGTAGTGTGCCGAGTCTCAAGTCTACACTCGCCTCAGTTTGGACTGAGTCGACCACCTCCCCGAGATGATCACAAAGTCATCCAAAATCAGATCACCTTGATCTGCTAAGTCAGGGGAAGAGCACCTCGATCTGCACACGAACTTTGGGATGAGCCCGTGTGACACCGACGTTCTTTATCGTACTGAGATGGAAACGCCTCAAGATGCAGAACCTCGGCCTATGCCTCTCCCAAATGTGTCGATGCGGAAGGCACAATAAAACTAAGTCGAATCTATCCCAAAAGAACAAGGATGCAAGACATGGACCAGAACAATGCAAAGTAAGAACACAGACCAAATAAGGAAGTGGGGCGAGTTGCCCAAAATCCACTATTATATATGCCACTGTACAAGGTGGATAGGATGTTGTGTTGAAGAACACAGATCACCCACAATATGAGAAGTCCAAATCGATGCGTCCGACTTCGCAATGGGAGGCGTCTTGATAAAGGATGGGCACCCAATTGCTTTTGAGTCTAGGAAGCTCAACAACAGGGAAAGAAACTACCCGGCGCACGAGAAAGAGATGACTGCTATAGTGCACTGTTTGAGGACTTGGAGACACTACTTGTTGGGCGTTCCGTTCATGGTCAAGACGGACAACATTAGCTCAACTTACTTCAAGACCCAGTCGAATCTCACCTTGAAGCAGGCGAGGTGACAGGAATTCTTAGCAGAGTTCGACTTCGATCTGGTGTACAATCCGAGTCGGCATAATGTTGTTGTCGATGCACTTAGCAGAAAAGCACAACTTGGAGCTTTGGAAGTGCTCAACCAAAGTCAAGCTGTTATGTCCGATGAAATGATCGAGAAGATCAAGGAGGGTCTGGAGAATGACTCCCAAGCATGGCAAATTGTGTTGCAAGTTCGAGCGGGTCGGACAAGGTGGTTCACGATGCGGGACGGGGTCCTCTACTATGCCACCAACCGAGTCTACCTTCCTAAATGGGTAGATGTTCGCAGAGATGTCTTGCAGGAATGTCATGATTCAATTTGGGTGGGTCATCCAGGTCAGAAGCAAACAATGGCGTTGTTAGAAAGAGGCTTTTATTGGCCTAGCATGCTGGACGATGTGGAGAGGTATGTGAGAACTTGTCTCACTTGCCAACAAGACAAAGTCGTCAGAATGCAACCTGCAGGGCTACTTCAACCTCTTCCAATTCCGGTCCAACCTTGAGTGAGTGTGAGCATGGACTTCATCACCCAACTGCCCAATGTTGATGGATTCACCAGTATTATGGTCGTGGTCGACCGATTCAACAAGTGTGATGTTTTCATTGCGTGTAAGTCACCTTGTTCGGCCGAGGATGCAGCCGAATTGTTCTTCAAAAATGTGGTTAAGTTGTGGGGCATACCATTGAAAATCGTGAGTGATCACGATCTGCGGTTCACTTTGATCTTTTGGCAGGAATTGTTCAAGATGGTCGGGACTCGACTGCTGATGAGCTCAGGTGTCCACCCTCAAACCGACGGTCAGACATAGCGAATCAATGGGATCCTTGAAGACCACTTGAGACATTTTGTGACGTCGGATCAAAAGAACTGGCCTAGACTACTTGATGCGGCTCAATTCTCCTACAACTTGCAGAAGAGTGAGTCGTCCAAGTATAGCCCGTTCGAGCTAGCCACGGGATAACAACCTCTGACACCGCATAAAGTGTTGATAGGTTATCAAGGTGCGGATGTCAGTGCTACCGAACTCTTGCAGACTTGGAATGAAAGAGTGGATTTGGCACGGTATCACCTGACTCAGGCTTCCAATTGCATGAATAAATTTACCGATCGACATAGGAGGAAGCTTGAATTCAACGTGGGCGACAAGGTACTCGTCCGCATGGACCAGGATCGGTTCAAGGTGCCCAAGGGATTGAGTGCATCATTGGTTAGGTGGTTTGATGGGCCTTTTGAGGTGATTCAGAAAATCAGCTCTGTTGCATACAAACTCCGTTTTCCTCTGCATTTGGGAACCCATCCCGTCTTCCACGTTTCTCAGCTAAGACCCCATCATCCTGATGAGGAAGACTTAGTGAGAAACATTCCACACAGGGGACCAACAAACGTCCTTGACAACCCAGAACGATGCGTCACATAGGTTCTAGCCATGCGAATTCTAGCAGGGCGGAGTCGGAACGTCCGTGAGTTCCTGGTTGTGTTTGAGGGACAAGAACCTGAATTTGCCACTTGGGAATGTGATGAAACGCTATGGCGAGATGGGGAGATCATCATGTAGTTCCTCGAACAAAGGAACCCTTCTAAGCCAAAGTAAGCAAAAGTTGTTCTCCTCCCAGAGCGCAGAGCAGGCTGCACAGGCGTCGAGGATGTCGCCACGAGTTTGGTGGGGGAGGATGTTATGGGGCCGCACTAAGGTTAGGGCGGACCGACCTACATTGGGCCATGGAGTAGACCTATTTTAATTCCCCAAGGTGGGGTTGTATTTATTTCACATCAGAATTTATTCCATCAGGCCGACTTGGTTGTGATCACGCACTTTCATTGGGCGGATCACTTATAGGTTTGACCGAGCGGTTAGGGCATTTGGGTCCTGACCTATGCGGATTTGGGTCCAAGGCTGCCTCTATAAAAGGTGAGGCAACATTCATTTGCAATCATCATGTTTTCAGACAAGCATTCAAGGAGTGCGAAAAGTAGTGCGGCGACAGGACTTGAAGACAAGGAGTGAACTTGGTTCTCCTTTCGGTGGGTCAATCAGACTACTTGAGCAAGGAGCTCTTGGTATCAGAGCAGTTTGACATTTGGTGTCAAAAGGATCAAAGAGCAGATCTGTGAACAAGATGGGCGATGCAGATAACCGGTTTGAGATGGAGACTTCAGTACCTCAAGAGGGAGGTCGATTTGCCAAGGCGGCTTCAAAGACGAAGGATCCCAAACACCGAGATTGGCTATAGGATCATGAAAACTGACTTGAGGGGTTGGAACAGTCTGACTTGGAAGAAAGACTGGAAGAACGCTGGGTGGAGAATTGGACCAAGCTGATTGATCGGGTGGATTCTTTGAGGAAAGAGGTGCGCTTCCTCAAAGAAAGTCAGCAACTATTTCATACATTGTTGCAGGGAGGCGGATAGGCTTCCAAGGCGACCAGGATTGGTTCCTATGATGGTGATCGCGACGGCAAGGCCTTGGACAACTTCTTTTGGGATGTTGAAGAGTACTTGTCGTGCGCGCGTAAGTTAACTGATGAGGCCCAGGTTAAGGAGATTACGACTTGCTTGACTAGGAGTGCAAAGCTTTGGTGGCAGACTCATCAGGCGGATGAACATGCGGGTAAACATGTGAGGTCGATCAAGTCTTGGGTGGATTTGAAGGTGGCCTTGCATGATCAGTTTTGGCTAGGAAACTCGGATTGGATCATCTGATCACGCTTCGATGAATTGAAGCACACCAGCACAATCCGCGAGTATGTGAAGACGTTCTAGGTGCTAGACTTGGAATGCTCAAAGTTGAACAACTTTGAAAAGCTATTCCTTTTCACCAAAGGCTTGCAACCTTGGGCGAAGGACGAGCTAAGGCAGCAAAAAGTGCAGACTCTTGCAGAAGCCATAACCGTTGCGGATAGGTTGCTTGACTACAAAGGCGACGCGGCTAAGGGTTTTGGAGGAGCCCAAACGGAGAGCTACAAGAAGCAGTTCCATCGGAAGGATAAGAAGGCTGATGCTCCCGCGAGCCAAGATGGCGACAAGAAGGGCAAGAAGCCGAAGAAGTATCATGAAGGAAACAACTCGAAAAAGAGGTATCAAGGCCCTGAGAAAAAGAAGGAGCACGAGCTGGGTTGTTTCATCTGTCGGAGAGAAGATCATTGGGCATGGAATTGTCCAGAATGGGGCAGGATCAGTGCATTGTTGATCGAAGAGAGGAAGATGCCCGGAATGAGCACTTTGCAGCTTCTCAATTCCTTGCACAACTCCACAGACCATCATATTGCCGACAAGCACAAGTTGTGCTATGTCGAAGTGCATTTTGGACCAAGGAAGGTCTTGGCGATGATAGATTTAGGAGCAACTCATAATTATATCTCGGCAGGACAGGCCAAGAAGCTTGGCTTGAAAATGGAACCAACTTCGTCGCGTTTCAAGGCTGTCACTGCGCCTGCACAGAAGATGAGCAGCGAGATCCAAAAGGAGGTCATCCACATCAGATCATAGCAGGGGGCGATCGATATGGTTGCCATCGAGATGACTGAGTTCAAACTCATCCTTGGGCAGGAGTTCCTAAGGATCACATCAACAACAGTGGTATCGCACATAGGTTGTGTTTTGGTGCTTGACCCGAAATGACCTTGCATGATCCCCACGGTGAAGTGCAAAGAGTCGAATTGGGTGCTCAATGCACTAAGTGCAAAGAAGGTTTGCAAAGGAGGTCGAGATGACTTGTTTTTGGCAACTTTGCTTGGAGGTTGGGAAGAAGGAGAATCATTTGCAAGCTCCAACTCTGCAGCCATCCAAGATGTTTTGAATGAGTATTCGAACCTCATGCCAGATAAGCTTCCTGCCATTCTACCATCGAGGACACATGTAGATCATCAGATTGAGCTCAAGGCTGGAGCTAGACCACCCACCAAGGTGCCTTACCAACTCTCAGGACCTGAGATGGCCGAGTTGAGGAAGTAGTTGGCGGAGCTCGTTGAGGCGGGCTATTTGTGGCCATCAAGGTCTCCCTATGCTGCCCCAGTTTTGTTTCAGTGCAAGAAGGAAGGGACGCTACGGTTGTGCGTGGATTATAGGGTGTTGAACAAGATGACAATAAAGAACAAGTATCCACTCCCTCTCATAGCAGATAGCTTTGACCACTTAGTGGATGCAAGGGTGTTTAGCAAGTTGGATCTTAGACAAGGCTACTATCAGATCAGAATTGCACCAGGCGATGAGGAGAAGACCGCCATCACAACTCGGTATGGGAGTTATGAGTTCTTGGTCATGCCTTTTGGTCTGACAAACGCCCCTGCGACTTTCAGCACTTTGATGAACGATGTGTTCAGGCCATTGTTGGACAAGTGTGTGGTGGTGTATCTAGATGATATACTAGTTTACAACCAAAGTTTGGAAGAGCACAAGGAGCACCTCAGGGAAGTGTTCAATTTGCTCAAGGAGAACAACTTATATGTGAAAAAGGAGAAGTGTGCATTTGCACAAGAGGAAGTGCCATTTCTTGGCCACATTGTGGGACATGGTCAGATTCATCCGGATCCGGAAAAGCTACAGGCGATTCGGGATTGGGAGCCACTTTGGAGTGTTCACGAGGTGAGGCTATTCCTCGGCTTAGCCAACTACTATCGGAAATTTGTGGAAGGCTACTCTAAGATCGCTAGTCCTCTCACCGACTTGCTGAAGAAGGACAGAAGTTGGAAATGGGGAGAGAAGCAGCAGAGTGCGTTCGATGCATTGAAGGCGAAACTGACAGAGGAGCCAGTCTTGGCCTTGCCTAAGTATGGCAAACCCTTTGAAGTCCAAACTAATGCATCTGACTTCACAATGGGAGGTGTGTTGATGCAGGATGGGAACCTGATTGCTTTTGAGTCTAGGAAGCTCAACGACAGGGAAAGAAGCTACCTGACGCACGAGAAAGAGATGATTGCTATAGTGCACTGTTTGAGGACTTGGAGGCACTACTTGTTGGCCATTCCGTTCATGGTGAAGATGGACAACATTAGCTCAACATCACTTGTAAAATTTCAAGAAATTTCCAAAAATGTAAGAAAATCTAAAAAATTTGCTAATTTGCTCCAAAAATTAATTTTTTATGAATAATCATAAAAAATTCATATAAAATGCAAAATAGATCCAAAAAATCTAAAATTTTTATTGGACAGTCATGATGGTGTTCCAAACTTGTATAAAAAAAATTCTGCAACAAATCCAATCAGTTTGTGAGATATGAGTAAAATAATGCAAAACCCTAATTTTCAAATATCCGATTTTTGAGGAATGATTTTGCATCACATTTAAAATCACAAAGAACAAATCCTATGTATAATTCGAAGAGATTTCCAAAAATGTAAGAAAAATCCAAAATTTTTGCTAATTTGCTCTCAAAATTAATTTTTATAAAAAATTATAAAAAATTCATATAAAATGAAACGTTGATCGAAATAATTTGAAATATTTATTGAACACTTCTTATAATATTCCTGACCTGTAAACAAAATTTTATGCCAAAATTCAAAGCCGTTTGTGAGATCTGATCAAAATAAGGAAAAACCCTAATTTTTAAAGATCCATTTTTTAGGGAAATATTTTGCATCAAAATTAAAATCACAAAGAATAGATCGTGTGTATAATTATGAGAGATTTCTAAAAATGTAAGAAAATCCAAAAAATTCTCTCATTTGCTCTCAAAATTAATTTTTTAGGAAAATTCATAAAAAATTCATAGAAAATTAAAATATTCTCCAATTGATCTGAATTTTTCTTTGAGAGCTCTTAATACTGTCTTCAACTTGGAAAAACAATTTTGTGCAAACTTTCCAAGCCGTTTTTGAGATATGATTGAATCTCTCCAAGATCTTGATTTTGTGTCCAAAACTCTAGCTGCACAAGGTTATTCTCCAAATTATTTTACAAAACAACAATATATGGTTAGGAAAACCTACAAAAAACATAGATCTAACAAAAATCCATGTCCCAGCGTGCCAAAATGTATATGGTGAAAATGGATAACAACAACATTGAAAGACTAAATGAATTCAACCACAAAACGCTAGCCTAACAACAACAAAGATCCACCATAACATATGAAGATTACCTTAGACAATGCAAATCAAATGAAATCACAAAGATTATACCATCACATGTCCAATAGGGTTTGGATCTCCATTCTTCCTATCTCCATTGATCTTGCTTGATATATTTGCTCTCAGATTTTATATGTGCACAAGAACTCAACAAAGAACGGAAGTGTGGTTGCAAGTAGGATTGCATATGAAAGTTCAAAAGCATAGTTGGGTCGTCAATTGATCAGGATAGATTGATTAGGGTTTGATAATGAAGGAAGCATCTCCTTATATAGAAGACACTATAAGAAATGGAGGGATAAGATTAAGAGGTGTAAAAGATAAATGGTCGACTAAGATTAGAGGGTAGGTAGAGAAAATAATAAAATAATGAAAGGGTAGGTAGTGTATGAATTAAGAGATGAATGACGTGTCATGGGTAGAAAAGGATAATGAATTAATTAAATAAATAAAGATTTATTTAATAAATAGAAGAAGTGGGATCAATTAAATAAATAAGAGTATTTATTTAATTTAGGAAAAGGATAATTTAAATAAATAAATGTATTTATTTAAATGAGAAGTAAAGCTAGAAGAGGATAAATGAATTAATTAAATAAATAAAGATTTGTTTAATTAATAGAAGAATTAGGCTAAAGTAATTAAATAAATAAAATATTTATTTAATTAGACAGGATAGTTTTAGGTGTCTACAACAGTTACTGTATTTTGTGCATATCCCCAAATCAATACATCCAAGGAACGACTTGTTTTTGTTTCGGTTTGCATTCATTCAAGCCTTTGACAAAAAACTCTAGTTTAGAAGTCATTTGATCGTGGGACCTTTATGGGCCTTGTGATTCACAATTTAAGTTGATTGGCTTGTTGACTTTGGTAATTTGAGGAGTGATACCACTATCAATATTACAAATTGTCAAAGAGACTTTAAAGGAGGAGGTGACAAGTGGAATGCATAATTTTTTTTGGCAAATATGGGATCACATGACTTAATAGAGTGGCAACATGGGGCAAAAATAATGAAAATTGACAACTTCTACACATGCGATTTGTAAGTGTTAAAATTACTTCTTTGTCATTTTTTTTTAACTTAGTTTGTTTTTTGCTAACACATTGTCTAACCAAAAATGCAGTTGCAGGATATCAAGGCGAGGGTCTAACAAATTGTTTGCAGGTTCTCAAGGCATGAACATTTACAATCTTTTAACACTCATTTTGGAAAGTTGATCAATCCTAGGATAGTTATTTTCATTTCTCTACCACAGTCGGGGTTAAAACGAACAATTGCACATTTGCTATCCTGGGCTAAAAAGAACAATCAACTTGTCATTTTTTGGGCTCTAAAAAGAACAACAATCTTTCATTTTCTTGCAAAGGTAAAATTCACAATCAATCTTTATTTGCAAGTTAAAAAGAACAATCAACTTGTCCCTTTTGCAAAATGATTTACTTTATTACAACGATTTTAATTTTGTTGACCAGGATTTCCAATTCCTAGTTTAGAAAATAATTGCTATGTGGGACTAAAAGAATACCATGTTTGATTGGAGCAACATCTCCAATTAGGACTTAGAAAACAATTGCTTGGAAAGGGTAAAAAGAACTTTGTGTGCTTAGTTTTGAGTGGTAGGTATATGCTCTCCCCTTAATTGGGTGACCAAAAAGCCAAACCCACTCTTTACATACTTTATTAACTTTCAAGTATTTAAAATCTTTAGAGGGTATGCCTTCCCGAACGCCTTGAGGGGGCTAGTGAGAAGGGAACGACCCAAGTGGGCAATGGATAAAGCCAAGTTTACCAACCCACTATGATCAAATGTGGATACTGATGAAAATCCCCTCCAACGACAGTGTGTATTGGATAACCTTCCCCTAGTATCCTTGTGATGTAGGAGCATCCTTAGTTCATAGCAATATTGCATCAACCAAAAACATTTTTTATTTATTTTGCTTTTTGTTTGTAGTTTCAACATTTCTTTCTATGTGTCCCAGTTTTGGCCCACCAGATCCTATGGAGTTGGATTCTACTTGAAGACTTGATCATCTTTGTTATTTCCAAACCGCATCGCATTGGTATTATTTTTCGGCAAGTTATCGCTATCGGTTTCCTTGATAGTTTCCTATTATCGGTTGACAGTTTCTTGTTACCGGTTGCTTGGACCTATTTTGGTGATCTACCAGAACCCCTTTCGAAGCTTGTGGAGCCTTGGTCATTGATTGTGATGTTCCTTGGCATGTGGCCGACCTTTTCCCATGATCTACAATTCATCCTTTGGATTTTTTGGAGGAATCTCTTGGTGGAGGTTAACCTTGTTGATTTTACATATTAATTCTTGTTCTTTGGGTTTTGATCACTTTTTGGGCTGACTGGATCCCCTTGGATCATATATATAATTGTAATTGTGCATTAGATTGTAACATATAGAAGAATCAAGTAGCTAGACTGAGCGTATAAGAAAGATCTTAAGATTGAAGGTCCCGATTGTGACCTATTCTATACTTTGAGCATGTTTTGGCAGGGCTGTGACCCAATTATGTTGTAACTTGGATGTTACCGGTTGGTTCTAATCAGTTTTCATGAAATAAATCAATCTAATCTACATTGCCTCCATCATATCTTTGTTTTTCCGTTATGTTTACTCTTGTTGACCGGTCCGGATTGATCTCTTTGAGGTCCCTCCTAACCGGTGACTGCTTCAAGTGGTATCAGAGAGAGTTTTCATTCTGGAGGTTACATGTCCTAAGATTTTGTTGTAGGGTGGTGGATTGTGGATCCAACCTACAGCTGCAAAGGACTGGCATGAACGATGGTGCGAAGAGGAACTAGGAATGGTGGAGCGCGTGTGAATGCAGACCCTGCTGTGATGGAAATGTTGCGAGGGATAGCAACCCAGTTGGAATCCATGGAGACAGCCCAAAGAAGATGTCGAAATATTGAAGATGTAAGTGAAGATGAAGGAGAAGAAGCCCCGATAGAACAAGTAAACCCACCGACAGTTGATTCAGATGAGGAAAGGTTTTTGACAGTTTTGAGTAGGGCGAATACTAAACCTCATTTTACCCCACCAGAATATAATGGGAATTTGGATTCAGATAAATTAATGGATTGGATATCGAAGATGGAGAAATATTTTGAATAGAACTACATTTGCTTGCTCCGATCCATTTAGGCTTCTACCTGCCTTTACTCAAACTGCAAGCTCATTCTCCGGTTAGGCAATCACACACTCAACTGATTTCTGCCAACTCTTGCCAACACTAAAACAAAACAACTTCATCAAACTTAAATACAAATCAATTAGGTCGGTAACACAACAAAAATCTAATCCGAGTCTCATCATCGAGATTACAAACAAGTCAGCACAAGCATAACCGTTGGATTTCATAGCAATCTCATCACATCAATCAAGAAAACCTCAACCGCTCCTTGATTACTGCTTCTTCGAGCTTAGTAACTCATCACGTGCTTTGCATTAGATGCAATACACTTTGCTCCTTCCCTAGACAAACAAACACGCCAAAACAATTTGAACTTGTCTTCATACAATGACCTTATGTGTCACAATCATTACTGCTTAGATCATAAACCAACATAACTAATTTGACAACCTTAATCGGTTAGGGTTTAGCAAAAACAACTAGTAGGGTTTACCGGTTACATAACATAGAAAGGGTTTAACCTTATACACCGGTTTACCAGTTCAACTCACAAACTTACATACCGGTTTACAATAACCTTCACAAAGCTCTTCCTATCGGTTACAAGACAATATCAACATTAACAACAATATCAACAATATCATTAATATCATTACCGGTTCAATTGACATCAATGACAACATATCATTAATGCAATCTTCATGCAAATACCAACAATCTTCCCCTTTGGCATTGATGGCAATACAAAATATCAACACCATTGCTTTGCTATTGTGATTGTGAATAGGAATTTTGGTTTAAATTACCAGGTATTCACATGCTCTCTCTATCTTCAGTCTGTCACTGGTTTCCCTTCACATAATCACATAATTCTTCTCCCCCTTTGACAGCAATGCCAAATTGAAAGTAAAACATGTAATGTCAAATTTTCACTGTGCATCAACAACATACTACAACTTGATGCTCCCCCTATGGAATACATCCACTTTTACATCAACCCTTGCAAAATTTTGCAAGTAATTCAAGGACTAATGCACTCAACATCATTTTCAACTAACTTCATGAAGAGGGACAACCCCTAACCAACTTCTGAGATACTCAAAAGTAGTCTTAGGCAAATATTTGGTAAAAATATCTGCAAGCTGCTCCTTGGTAGAAACATTCTCTAAGATAACATCTTTATTCTGAAATTTTTCCCTCAAGAAATGATACTTCAATTCAATGTGCTTGGTTCATGCATGCAAAACAAGATTCTTAGAAATATTAATGGCACTTGTGTTATCACATAAGATCTTTATAGGTTCTGAGATCTTCATCTTAAAACCTTCCAAAATATGCCTCATCCAAATAGCCTATGTGCAATTCATATAAGCTACCACATACTCAGCTTCAGTAGTAGATTGTGAAGTACAACTCTGCTTTTTACTAAATGAAACAAGCCTTCCTCCAAGAAAAAATGCTCCACCGGTTGTGCTTTTTAGGTCATCAACATTGCTTGCCCAATCAGCATCTGTGTATGCCTTCAAATCAAAGTTTCCTCCATATGGATACCATAATCCATAGTTAATAGTACCTTTCAGGTATCTAAAGATTCTCTTGGTTGCTATCAAGTGTGTCTCCTTAGGATTCTTTTGGAATCTAGCAACTATGCTAACTGCATGGGCAATGTCTGGTCTACTGTGAATAACATAGTGTAATTTGTCAATCATTGACTTGTATTCCTTCTCATCAACAAATTTAGATTCATCCTCCTTAGACAACTTACAACCTGTAACCATTGGTGTACGAACTAGTTTACAGTCACTAGTGCCAAATATCTTCAAAACCTCTTTCACATACTTAAATTGTGTAATGAAAATACCATTCTCCATTTGTTGTATTTGCAAGCCTATGAAATTTTTGATTTCCCCTACTAAAGACATTTCAAACTCATTTTTCATTTCATCTGCAAAACTGTTGCTCATGACATCATTACCTCCAAATATAATATCATCAACAAATACTTCACTGACCAGTATTTCATCTCCTTTAGACTTGAGATATATATTACTATCATCACTGGTTCTTAGAAAGCCTATCTTCATTAGATGTGTATGAAGCCTTTCATACCATGCTCTAGGTGCCTGCTTTAATCCATATAAAGAAGCCTTATGCAATCTACATACCATGTCTTTCTCATCAGTCAACACATAACCATCTGGTTGCTCTATGTATACCTCTTCTTCCAATATCCCATTCAAAAATGTAGACTTAACATCCATTTGATATATTTTGAACTTATTATGGGCTACAAATGCAAGTAAAGTTCTGACACCTTCCAGTCTTGCTACTGGTGCAAAAGTTTTGCCACAATATCCTCCTTCTTCTTGAGCATAACCTTTGTAGACTAATATTGCCTTGTTGCGAACTAGAACACCATCTTCATTTAACTTGTTCCTGTATACCCATTTAGTACCTATAACATTCTTATTTACTGGTCAGGGTACTAGGGTCCAAGTGTTGTTCTTCTCAATTTTATCCAATTCCTCCTGCATAGCTTTAACACAATAATCATCACCAAATACCTCTTTAGCAGTTCTTGGTTCAATGCTGGAGATCATGCAAGAATTCTCTCTGATTCTTCTTTTGGTTAGTACTACAACATACTTATCTCCAATAATCTGCTCAGGATTGTGATTCAGTCTCACATATCTAGGAATAGCATGATCATTATCTTCAGGTTCAACTTCTTCTTTGTCATCATCTTCTTCTGAATTTATCTGTTCCAGTTGAACTGTTGCATCAAAATTTGCTTTTCCGGTTTCAAATTTCATAGTTTCTGGTTCCAAAAACAAAATGCAAGGATCTTCATCCTTTTTCTCTAAACTGGTTCCTTCTGAGACTTCATGAAATTCATCCACTTGAACATCAACACTCTCAACAATTCTCCGTGTCCGATTGTCAAAATATTTATAGGCCTTACTCTTGGTGGAATAGCTAAGAAATATGCCTTCATCACTCTTAGCCTCAAATTTGCTAATGTAATCACCTCTATTAATAAAACTTTTTCTTCCAAATATCTTAAAATAACTAACATCGGGCGATCTTCCATACCAATATTCATAAGGAGTCTTTTCCTTACCTCTCTTTACCAGAACTCGGTTCATTATGTAGATAGTTGTGCTGACAGCTTCTCTCCAAAAGGTTTTCGCTACACCTCCTTGTATCAACATTGTCCTACCAGCTTCAAAAACTGACCGGTTGTTCCTTTCTGCGATGCCATTCTGATGTGGTATCCTTGGTGCAGAAAGCTCCCATTTGATACCATTCTCTTCACAGTACCTAGTGAATTCCTCAGAAGTAAATTCACCGCCTTGATTTGTCCTCAGACATGTTATCTTCTTACCACTCTCTTTCTCAGCTAAGGCCCTAAATTCCTCGAACTTATCAAAAGCTTCAGTCTTGTCCTTCAAGAATGTGACCCATATCATCCTTGAGCAATCATCAGTGAGAATCATGAAATATCTATCACCTTAAATGCTTTTTGTTCTTATGGGTCCACATAGATCTGTATGAACCAAATCTAACAAGTACTCTACTGAAAAGGATTTTCTTTTGAAAGTTGAAGAAGTCATCTTTCCTAACTGACATTCTTTGCAAAGAGCATTAACCGGTTTGTCTGACTGAGGCAAATCTCTCACTGTCTTGGACTTACTCACTTTAACAATGTTATCAAAGTTTATATGATAAAATCTCCTATGCCAAAGCCAGCTATCATCTATTTTTGCAATAAAATAGTTGCTAACTTTAGAATTAAGATGAAACAGGTTACCTTTAGTTTGTTTCCCGGTTGCAATCAATTCACCTTTATTGTCAAAGATTTTGCACATGCCTTTTTTAAACTCCAGTGGGTATCCTTTATCATTGAGTTGTGCCACACTCAAAAGATTGTTCTTTAGACCTTCAACCCAGTAGACATCGTCTACACTACTCTTCCCATTAAGAGAAATAACTCCTTTACCTTTAACCATGTAGGGTGAGTCATTGCCAAATCTAACAACACCGCCATCAAACTCTTTCAAGGAAATAAATTTTCTTCGATCACCATTCATATGATGTGAAAAACCACTATCAATGATCCAATCATCAGAATTATCCATCCTGGATACTAATGCCTTCTAGTCTGATATCTCTTCCTTAATAACTACAAACGCAATATCTTCACTAGCATCATCGTCAAATTCTTCATCTGTGATACCACTATCAATAGCAATAAGACAATCTCTCTTGCCTTTACCCTTATACTTCTTGAATTTGTCTCTCTTGTGTTCATTTTCACCATTAGGACAATTAGCTGCTATGTGACCAATCTTGTTGCATACAAAACATTTTAAAGGTAGTTTACCTCTATATTTACCAGTGCCTCTAGGCAATCGCTTTGCCAACAATGCTTCAAGCTTGACTAAACTGTCTTCATCATCAACATCTCTGCTGGATCTAGATTCATAACCATGACTAGTATCTCTACTGTTTCTCACAGATGGGTTAGAAACATAAGCTCTAAATGCAGACTCGGATTTCTGTATACTACCATCATAACCATTTAGTTCAAAAGCAGTAAGCTTGCCAATGATGTAGTCAAGAGTTACCTTAGTTTTGTCAATGGACTTTAGCTCTTGAATAGCTACAACTCGAATAGCATAGACCGGTAGCAGGGTTCTCAGTACCTTACTGATCACTATGGCATCTTCCACTTTCCCTCTTGCACTTTTAATTTCACCGACTATCTATTTTATCCTTTGACCATACTGCTGGATATTCTCACCTCTAGACATCTGCATGTCATCGAACTTTCCTCTTAGACTCTCTTCTCTAGCAGTCTTAACATGTCCATCATCACTATAAATCTCTTCAAGTTTTTTCATACTTCATATGTAGTTTGAAGACCATGAACATCTACATATTCAGCATCAAACAGGGAACTGATAATAGCTTCCAGTGCTTGATGATTTTCTTGTTGTTCTTTCTTCTGATCATCAGTTAGAGTTCCAGTAGTTGCTATATACTTAGTTTCTACATGATACCAATACTGACTTCCCAGACTCTTGATGTAAATCTTCTGTAGCGTCCTAAAATTGCGACACTTGCAATTTCGACTGCATTTCGGTCTTCACGATGGCGACGCAACACGCAACCTGAATGGAGACCCCAAAACTTGCTCGCGACACTGAAAACTGCATTTTTCAAGCACCCTGGCCTGAACCTCCTTGCACCCTGCTGTCCCGGGAGGTGGGACCAGAGCGCCCAGCGCCCTGGTCCCCAGGACCATGGCGCCCAGCGCCCTGGTCCCTGGGTCCTATTTTGGGCCCGGTCTCCTAAGGGGCTCGGGTCTTTTTGTTTGCAATTTGGAAATTACATTTCCTGGTCGGCCTAAGGTCGGGAAAATCAGTCTATCAGCCCTAAATGACAAGTATATAAACTACATTTTTCTCTCTCATTTGGGGAGAAGAGATACATGAGGGAAAAAGCGTGGAAACTATACTCAAACATTCAAGTATTTAAGCATTCAAGCATTCCTTCAAGCAATTGATCATTTCAAGTCTCCATTCAAGGCTAAGTGTTGCATTCAAGTCAAGGATTCAACCATTGAAGAGGAGATCACATACTACATGCTACAACATACAACATACAACATCTATACCTTCGCACATAAGGATACAAACATCCTTAGAACAAGGTATTAGTACTTGTTTTACAGTCATTTACATTTACAGCTCTTGCTCATTTCTTGGTTAATTCCAAAACCGGGGTTTGACCTAAAGGCAAACCCCTAATCCCTAACCCCCCAATCGTCTTCGCTTTTCTGTGTGTAGGTTGCAGGTACGCGGCTGAAATTGAAGATCTGGAATCCTTGTGCAGAGACGAACAGATCCCCCTTCGTTTCACGGATTTTTCGGAGGACCGTGGCACCGGGCGCCATCGTCCCGACAACTTTTGCTCAAATTTGCAGGACAGTGCCGTATCAACATTCTACTACTAATTCCAGGTCCGCAGCTTCATCCTATAACCCGAACTCAGTTTATAAGCGAATCTTTATGACTTTCTATGTATTCTTAGCTTAATTTCCTTAACAACATTCTTTACAAAAGAGGGTAGCCTTGCTTTCCTAACCCTTGAAATTCATTTAGCATCCAATCTTACATTGTGTGGGATTGGATCTTATGAGTTTCAACCCCTCTTTTGAATGTAAAGTCTCTCCCCTAAGTGAAAACCATCGAATCCTAGCAAACCTCCCTTCTCTCTCCTCGGAGTTGGAAGAGGGGAGAACAACTAGGGTTCGATCGCGATTTTCTGCTTTACATTTTGGTGAACCCGACGTGAACATCCTTTCTGATTTTTCATGCTTAGATCTGAAAAAATTGATTACATT
Source organism: Cryptomeria japonica (assembly GCF_030272615.1). Taxonomy (NCBI): domain Eukaryota; kingdom Viridiplantae; phylum Streptophyta; class Pinopsida; order Cupressales; family Cupressaceae; genus Cryptomeria; species Cryptomeria japonica. Next base: position 440,414,784 of record NC_081410.1, read on the forward strand.
TCCATGTTTGATCTTTTGCAAAATTTTAGAGGTGATTGCATAAAAACCCTAAATTTTCTTTTTAGTAATTGAACTTGCGAAATGTCTAAATGTTAATGCCTGTTTCAGATCTGCCCTTCTATTACAAATTTTCAATTCATATTTGTGCTTTAATTCTGAAAATTAAGTGGTTAAATGTCAAAACCCTAATTTTTGAAACCCTCTTAATTCAACCTTTGTCCGACAATTTGACCAATCAAAACATCTCCAAATCAGCTGTAACTTTGGATTCTGCAATAAAATCACAATATCCTTCATCCCTGAAAATTTGGAAAAAAGTTGCGAGGACCGTGTTGCACTCCGAGTGCCATCGTCCCCGACATTTTTTTCAAAATTTCGGGAGCGAGATCTTGCTGTATTTTCTTGCTAAAATCCAGAATTTTGGCTGATTTTGTCAATTATAACACTTTCAAAATTACAGTCAAAGTTGGTCTTGCGATTGCTTGGTCTAAGGCTTCTAATCATTCAAAAATCATTGAAATTAAAATTTTGTGTCAAAATTGCATTTTTATTATCATAAATCTGAAAATTGTGTTTGCATTCATTCGAAATTTCAGTGCTTTATTCAAATTCTTGCATTTTGTGACTTTTGAAATTAAGTGTTTAATTACAACAACTTTGATTTCCGCTTTCAAAATTGAATTTTGCATGAAATTGAGTCAATTTTCAAATTTCAAAATTTGCATTGCTCTTGACATTCCCTCTAAAATCATAAAATTCAAAATTTCAGTTTCCCTCTCTTTTTCAAAATTCAAAATTTTGCATTTTTTGACAATCTTGATAGGGTTCAATTTTGAGATTGCAACTTTAATTTGGCCTATCTACAGATCGTAAAATCACTCAATTTTTTCAGATTAGCTCTAAAATCATCATACCTTTCATCCCTGCAAATTTCGAAAAAAGTTGCAAGGACCGTGTTGCACTCCGGGCGCCACGGTCCCGGACATTTTTTCCAAAATTTCGGGAGACTGTTGTGATTGCATTTAACAGCTTAAATCCAGAAGATTGGCTGATTTTACTGAAAATTGCTACCTCTAAATTCAAAATCTTCTCTCTCTTTCTAGTGCATGAGTTTTACAACAATAAGCCCTACTTACACTATTCCCGTTAGACGAAGCCGTAGAATTAAGTCTTTCCGAGGTTTAACTACTGAGGAGACGGAACCTAATTTGAATAGCCTTTTTAACGAGGACATGGGTAATTCCTCTAATCCTCCTAATGATGAAGAAGCTCTCCATGAGGTTTCTATAGAACAACTTTCGAAATTGGATAACCAATTTGACGATTTTCGACAATGGATGTCTCAAGAATACCCTGATAGTCAAGCTCTTCCTTTAATTGAGGGTCTAAAACGTATGCTTCAAAGTGATAAGAATGGAATTGATATTTTGCGTGGTATTGCACACATTGTGGATTCAAATGTGATGCCTATGAAGAGTTGTGCCGAAACCTTAGGTTATACACAACCTCCTACCCAAGACAATCATTCTATTCCTTTGACGACTCCTATTGCTAGTATACCTACTTTTACATCAAACATAATGACTACTTCAACACAAGACATTCCTCCTATGATCACCAGTCATGGGGGCAACCCTTCTTCTTCAATTAACCCTCTTCCTTCATTCAATCGGACTTCTTCATTCATTCCTCCAATGAGTGTTCCTATTACATCTTCACAAATGAACATGACGCAAGGGGGCAATTCATTTAACCATTCCATTCCTCCTTGTAGTGTTCCTCTTGTCCAATTATCTCCTATGACTAATTATCATAGAGTCCCACCACCTTACTCTTTACCTTCTTTCAATAACATAACACCTCCATCTCAATCTAACACATCCAATATGAATTCTTCGACTGAAGCGACCATTAACAATCTAGCACAAACTGTCTCTTCTTTACAGCAACAAATTGCCTCTATGAATCAATCTAAGTTCAGTATGCCCACATTTGATGTTGCGAGCCCACTTTCTCTTGACATTGTTCGAGCTATCCCTCCTAAACATGTTGAAATCCCGCATTTGGAGCTTTATAATGGTAAAGGAGATCCTCTAACACATGTTAAGACTTTTCAAACAATTTGTACTGATTTTGCTTATGACCAAAGGTTGCTTGCAAAACTGTTTACTAGAACATTAAGAGACAAAGCCCTACAATGGTATTGCTCGTTGCCTTCTTATTCTATTACTTCTTTCGAACAACTTGCAAATGCTTTCATTCAACAATTTCAAAACAATATAAGTCCTAAAGTTACTTTGATTGATTTAATGCATTGTAAACAAGGTGTTAAAGAAAAAGTGACTGATTTCATTGGTAGATATAAGCATTTGTATGCTCAAATTTCTTTTCTAGTGCCTGACAATGATATTCAAAGAATCTTTATTTCTAATTTACAAAAAGATATTCGAGACAAACTTCTGTTTTCTGAGTTTACTTCTTTCCAACAGTTGTGTGCAACTCTTCACAATTATCAACTGACTGTGAGTCAAATGGAACAATCACATCCTATGGCTCCGAGTGATAAGGGTGATAGCAGTCAACAACCATTTGGGAAGTTTAAACCGAACAGAGATTCCATCAAATTCAATGAAAACATCATCAACAACAATGTGAATGCAGCATCAGGTGTGCCTCCTATTTCTAAATTTTTCAAGAAAGAAAGAAAGTATACTCCTTTGAATGAATCATTGCATAGTATTATGAATAAGTTATTGGAACAAAATGTGCTTACTCTTCCTCCTATAAGACAAATTGATCCTGCAAAGATTACTTCACCTTATTTTGATAACAAAGCCTTTTGTCAATTTCATTGTCAGCCTGGTCATGATACTGAAAAATGTTTTTCTTTAAAGGGTAAAATTCAGGATTTGATTGATAATAATACTATTTCTGTTTATGGAGTGAATGATAAAGGCAACACATCTGTAGCTCCTCCTAACCAAAATCTTCAGATTTTCACTGATCCATTGCCTTCTCATACCTCTAATGCAATTGAGGCTAATGATTCCTCTCTTTCATCTGATGGTCTTGTGTCTATGACCCCGAATGTGATTAACTTTGTAGAGCAGCAAGAAATCCCTGAAGAACCTTCCATCACATTTGATTCCAGTGAAACCATTAGGGCACCTGATGGTCCTTTATACATAGTTGCAAAAGTCAAGAATACACCTTGCCGTGGAGTGCTTATTGATCCTTCGTGCATGATTAATGTTATTACTGAAGAATTTCTTTTTACTTTGCAATTGAATCAAGTGATCTATGACAAAACAGATGTGATTGTGAAATTATTTGATGCATTTTCTTCTCCCGCAATTGGTTCTATTACATTGCCTATTGAGGTCCATAACAAATCCCTTGATGTGAACTTTGCTATTATTCCATCCTCCGAACAATTTCGTGTGAAGCTTGGCTATCCTTGGCTATCTTCCATGAAAGCTATTGCTTCTCCTATTCATAAGTGTTTGAAATTTCCCCATAATGGTGAAGTTGTTACTGTCAATCATAGTCTCTTTAAACCAGCTGAAAGAACTTCTAGTGTTCCTATAGATTACTTTTGGCCTAAACAATTCCAATCTCTTCCTCCGCGAAGTGATCATCTTTTCAAATCTTATCAAAAGTGGAAAACAGATATGATCTTATCTCTAAGTGAACCTAGAACACCTAAACTTGACATTCCTATCATTCTTGAGAAGGAAGTTCTTCCTTTGAAAGATAAAACTAATGTCTTTCCTCAAGAAGATTCCCAACCCATCCCTATGGATGTGACTATGTCTATGCCTAATAAACTTCCTAAGAGTAGACCTATACCTCCTCGTCATGATGGACTTGGTCTTCTCCCTAAACCAAATATTCTTCCCTTATATGGAGCAGTTCCTCCTCCTTCTTTTTATAGAGAGAAGAGACCTTCTTCTTCTCCTATTATCCAGCCTAAGAGACCACAACCTAAACACCCAAGTGCTAAGGATGAGAACATTCCCCCTCCTCAATCTTCTCCACTTCCTACTAAGACTAGACGAAATCGTTCTGCACGTGAACGCCGACGAAAGCGTCGTCTTAGAGCTCAGGCAGCTGCTTCTCAAACTTTGCAATCTCCAAAAACACCTTCAACAAGCATTATTCCATTTTCTCCTCAGCCAGACATTGAGCCTAAATCTCCTAAACATAAGATGCATGATGGTCTTGATCCTGTGCGAGTTAAAGATCCTATTTTTATAAATCTTGATGACGATATAGATGAAAATGTTACTCCTCTTGCTTCTGATAGTGAATATGAACTTGTTGATGTTGATAACCATTTATCTAATGAATTTTCTAAAGCACTTATCCTAGCTCCTAGAAAAGAACAATGTGGCTCGGAACATGAACATAGCCCTTGTTTGGATCTTGTGATAGCTCCATCTGCTGTGTTGGATGTTCCTCCTCTAGCGTGTTCCCTGCCTTCCCGAAACATTGATCAGCAAGATCGGGGGGTAGATGATGTGCTAGACTAGTTACATTAGCATAGCAGATTCTCTCCCCCTCTCTTTTGTTACTTCTTCTATATGTTATTCTCATTCTTCTATTTGTTGTCCTTGGTGTTGTCTACTTGAGGACGATGCAAAGCATTGAGATCTCTCGGTCTCTCTCATGTTGACTCAAAAGACACATGTGTTCCCTTCTTCTAGGTGACCTTCCTTGATTGGGGAATGAAGAACAATTATGCATACATACATATGATATATATACATGAATTATCATACAGCATACTGACCCCGAGGAAAGTGAAGTCACCTCGTGCTTTATGTTTTGTGTCTATTATCCTTGGGTTTATCTCACACTTGGGGGCTAAATCCTTGCGATAACGTGCTCCTTTCTCATTTCTTATGTGTATCACTACGTTAAAACAATCACCCCCGGTGAGGCATGTGCGATCGCTTTAACGTAGGGGGGCATACATCCCGTTCATATCTTTTCAAGATACTTGAAAATTTCTTGGCAAATTTAGCCTTGCCTTGAAAATTTTTGATATCTTTCTTGCATGACTCATAGTGAGGGAGCCTTACTACTGATAGTCATGGTTCTCCCTCGTGATCTTCCCTTTTACTTTGTCAATCGAAGTCGTAAGATCCTTAGTCCACTGGGGGCTTGGTGTATCTTGCCTCCTTGACGTGGTGAAAGTCTTTCAATATTGTTTCCTTGTACTTTACCGGAAGTATGAGCATACATACTCCCGCTAAAGTGGGGGCTAAATGTAGCGTCCTAAAATTGCGACACTTGCAATTTCGACTGCATTTCGGTCTTCACGATGACGACGCAACACGCAACCTGAATGGAGACCCCAAAACTTGCTCGCGACACTGAAAACTGCATTTTTCAAGCACCCTGGCCTGAACCTCCTTGCACCCTGCTGTCCCGGGAGGTGGGACCAGAGCGCCCAGCGCCCTGGTCCCTAGGTCCTATTTTGATCCCGGTCTCCTAAGGGGCTCGGGTCTTTTTGTTTGCAATTTGGAAATTACATTTCCTGGTCGGCCTAAGGTCGGGAAAATCAGTCTATCAGCCCTAAATGACAAGTATATAAACTACATTTTTCTCTCTCATTTGGGGAGAAGAGATACATGAGGGAAAAAGCGTGGAAACTATACTCAAACATTCAAGTATTTAAGCATTCAAGCATTCCTTCAAGCAATTGATCATTTCAAGTCTCCATTCAAGGCTAAGTGTTGCATTCAAGTCAAGGATTCAACCATTGAAGAGGAGATCACATACTACATGCTACAACATACAACATACAACATCTATACCTTCGCACATAAGGATACAAACATCCTTAGAACAAGGTATTAGTACTTGTTTTACAGTCATTTACATTTACAGCTCTTGCTCATTTCTTGGTTAATTCCAAAACCGGGGTTTGACCTAAAGGCAAACCCCTAATCCCTAACCCCCCAATCGTCTTCCCTTTTCTGTGTGTAGGTTGCAGGTACGCGGCTGAAATTGAAGATCTGGAATCCTTGTGCAGAGACGAACAGATCCCCCTTCGTTTCGCGGATTTTTCGGAGGACCGTGGCGCCGGGCGCCATCGTCCCGACAACTTTTGCTCAAATTTGCAGGACAACGCCGTATCGACATTCTACTGCTAATTCCAGGTCCGCAGCTTCATCCTATAACCCGAACTCAGTTTATAAGCGAATCTTTATGACTTTCTATGTATTCTTAGCTTAATTTCCTTAACAACATTCTTTACAAAAGAGGGTAGCCTTGCTTTCCTAACCCTTGAAATTCATTTAGCATCCAATCTTACATTGTGTGGGATTGGATCTTATGAGTTTCAACCCCTCTTTTGAATGTAAAGTCTCTCCCCTAAGTGAAAACCATCGAATCCTAGCAAACCTCCCTTCTCTCTCCTCGGAGTTGGAAGAGGGGAGAACAACTAGGGTTCGATCGCGATTTTCCGCTTTACATCTTCATTCTGTCGCTCCATATCCTATAGTTATCTTTGTTGAACTTTGGACCTTCCTTCTTCATCATGATCTAGTAGATCTTTTCCTCAAGTTGTTAGGCTTAGACCTTAGAGGACTTGAGATGCTCTGATACCAATTGATGGTATGATGAAAGAATAAGTATCCGGTAGATTATTGAAAGGCGAGGGGCCAGGGGGGGGGGGTGGTGAATCAGTAAATAGAAAAACTGATACAAACTTCCCAAACTCAAACTCAATCACACAAAGTAAACTTATCAAAGAAATACCACTGTCAAGATCAATACTCATAAGAATACCGGTTTACTGTTATAGCAACTTAACAATAAACAACATTTAACTTGTAAACATCCAAATGCTTCATATCTCAGTACTTCTAGTTATCATGCCTTATCAGAAATAATCAAATCAACAATAAGATCATAACCACAAAACATTCACCACATGACACAAGTATTTATACATGGAAAACCCAAATAGGTAAAAACTATGGTGAGATGGGACTCACAAGAAAATATTTGAACTCTCCTGAAGTTCGCCCTATTAGGAGCCTAGCCTATTAAAGCTTTTACAAAAGTCCTGTTAAGAATTGATCCTGTTAGGAATCACCTGGTTAAGAGATTGACTACAAATGCCTTGTTAGAAGCAAATACCCTGTAAGGAGTAACCTTAGTAGAGGATTTGAGAATCCAATCTAATGGACCACCTTGTTAGAGTATTTAATAAGTAACAAAGCTTGTTAGAGCTTACCCAGTTATGTGATTTAAATTCTGCTGTAGTTGTCAGAAAAAAATAGGAGTTTCTTGATCTGTCTGAATAGCACTACATTTGCTTGATCGGATCCATTTAAGCTTCTATCTGTCTTTACTCAAACTGCAGACTCATTCTTCAGTTAGGCAATCACACACTCAACTGATTTCTGCCAACTCTTGCCAACACTAAAACAAAACAACTTCATCGACCTTAAATACAAATCAATTACGTCGGTAACACAACAAAAATCTAATCCTCTCATCATCGAGATTACAAACAAGTTGGTACAAGCATTATCATTGGATTTCATAAATCTAATCCTCTCATCATCGAGATTACAAACAAGTTGGTACAAGCATTATCATCAGATTTCATAGCAATCTCATCACATCAATCAAGAAAACCTCAACCACTCCTTGATTACCACTTCCTTGAGCTCAGTAACTCATCACGCGCTTTGCATTAGATACAATACACTTTTCTGCTTCTCTAGACAAATAAATGCACTTAAAAAATTTGAACTTGTCTTCATACAATGACCTTATGTGTCACAATCATTACTGCTCAGATCATAAACCAACATAACTAATTTGACAACCTTAATCGGTTAGGGTTTAGCAAAAACAACTGGTAGGGTTTACCGGTTACATAACATAGAAAGGGTTTAACCTTATACACCGGTTTACTGGTTCAACTCACAAACTTACATATCGGTTTACAATAACCTTCACAAATATCTTCCTACTGGTTACAAGATAATATCAACATTAACAACAATACCAACAATATCAACAATATCATTAATATCATTACCGGTTCAATTGACATCAATGACAACATAACATATCATTAATGCAATCTTCATGCAAATGCCAACAAAGACAAGAGAACATTTAGAGGAACTTGCTATAAGTGTGGAGGAGAAGGACATCATGCTTTCAAATGTAAGAAGACAGAGAATACCAGAATAGCAATAATGGTGGAATAAAACCCCACCGGATCAAACAATAAACCGGAAGATGGAGAACTGTTGATGATGAGGAGAGCTTTGTGTCATACCAAAAGAGATGAAGAGCCCTTGCAGAGGAAGAATTTGTTCAAGACCACATGCAAGGTATCTGGTAAGTTGTAAAGTTGTTATTGATAGTGGTAGTTTAGATAATCTTGGTTTAGAAGAGATGGTGAATAAGTTAAATTTGGAAAGATTGAAACACCCTAAGCCTTATCAGATAACATGGATTCAGGATGAATATAAGTTGTTAGTAAGTGAGCAATGTTTGTTGAAATTGAAAATTGGGAATTATCATGATGAAGTCTTGTGTGATATTATGCCTATGGATATTTGTCATCTTTTGTTGTGTAGACCTTGACAGTTTGATAGATAGGCAATACATGATGGGAGGAAGAATGCATACACTATTTTGGCCAATGGGATGAAGCAAACCTTGTTGCCTTTGGAGGAACCTTTGAAGAATGAAGTCTGTATGAATGCTAGAATCTGTTTGGTAGATGGAAGGAAATTCCTGGATGGATTGAGACATGAGAATGTGTTTTTTGCTTTAATTCCTAAGAAGACTGACAATCCGGAGCATGAGGAGGAACAAACAAGAGAGATAGAAGATTTGCTAACAGAATATGAAGACATCATTTCAGATAATGTACCTGATGGATTGCCACCTGTGAGAAGTATCAGTCATTGCATGGACTTGGTTCCTGAAGCTAGTTTGCCTAACAAAGTTGCACACCGGATGACACCAACAGAGAATGGAGAACTAAATAGACAAGTGCGGGAGTTGTTGAAGAAAGGTTTGATCAAGGAAAGTTTGAGCCCTTGTGCGGTACCAACAATATTAGCACCTAAGCAGAATGGAGAGTGGAGAATGTGTACTGATTTCAAAGCAATAAACAAGATCACAGTGAGATACTGGTTTCCTTTGCCTAGTATGGAAGACATGATGGACTTTTTGAGTGGAGAAAAATACTTTACAAAGATAGATTTGAAGAGTGGATATCATTAGATCAGGATCAAAGAAGGAGATGCATGGAAGACGACATTCAAGACAAATGAAGAACTGTATGAATGGTTGGTGATGCCTTTTGGGTTAACTAATGCACCGAGTACTTTCATGAGACTGATGAGAAATTCTTGGGTAAGTTTGTTATTGTGTATTTGGATGACATTCTGATTTTTAGTAAGACAAAAGGGGAACATTTGTTGCATTTGAGACAAGTTTTGCAGAAGTTGAGAGAAGAAAAGTTACTGATAAATATTAAGAAGTGTACTTTCATGAAGGATGAGTTAGTCTATTTGGGATTTGTGATATCTGAGGATGGTTTGAAGATGGACCCTAAGAAATTAAAAGCAATTGTTGAGTGGCCTACACCGGAAAGCATTGGAGAGGTAAGATCATTTCATGGATTGGCTAGTTTCTACCGGAAGTTCATAAAAAATTTCAGTTCAGTTCAAGTGGATTGTGATGCAAGTGGAACAACAATAGGAGCAATCTTGAGTCAGGAAGGGAGAGCAGTAGCTTATTTTAGTGATAAATTGAATGATGCCCGGAGGAGATATTCAGTATATGATCAAGAGTTTTATGCCATAGTTCAATCCTTGAAGAAGTGGAGACATTACTTGTTGCCTAAGGAGTTTGTGTTGTATAGAGATCATCAAGCTTTGCAGTATTTGAACAGTCAGAGTAAGCTGAATCAGAGACATATGAGATGGGTAGAATTCTTGCAGAGTTACACCTTTGTGTTGAAGCATAAAAGTGGGAAATCTAATAAAGTTTTTGATGCATTGAGTATGCGAAGGAATTTGCTGACAGAGATGAGAGTGACAGTATTAGGATTTGAGGAATTGAAGACTTTGTATGATGATGACCCAAATTTTGCAGAACCTTGGAAAGCATGTAGAGAACCAGTTATGGTAGATAGAAGCAAGTGGTTGGATTGCTTCATTTAGGATGAGATGTTATTTAGAGGAGTTCAGTTGTGCATACCTAAGAGTTCTATGAGGGAGAAACACAATGGAGGTTTAGCTAGACATTTTGGTATTGACAAAACAGTAGCATTGGTGAGTGAGCAATACTTTTGGCCCTAGATTCATAAGGATGTTAAGAAATATGTGCAGAGTTGTAGAGTTTGTCAAGTTGAAAAGGGTAGTAGTTAGAATGTGGGATTGTATAAACCTTTGACAATATTGTTAAGGCCTTGGGAGGATATAAGTATGGATTTCATACTTGGATTACCTAAAACACCGAGAGGGAATGATGCTATATTTGTGGTAGTGGATAGATTATCGAAGATGGATCATTTCATACCTTGTAATAAGACATTAGATGCATTATATGTAGCAGACTTGTTTTTCAAGGAAGTAGTGAGATTGCATGGATTACCTAAGAGCATAGTTTCAGACAGAGACACTAAGTTTGTTGGATATTTTTGGAGAACACTTTGGAAGAAGATGAAGAAATATTTGAAGTTTAGTTCTACTTTTCATCCATAGACTGATGGACAGACAGAAGTAGTTAACCGAAGCTTGGGAAACCTATTGAGATATTTAGTTGGAGATAAAACTGGAAATTGGGATTTGATCCTTGCACAAGCAGAGTTTGCCTACAACAATTCAGTAAATAGGAGTACCGGAAGAACACCTTTTGAGATTGTTACCGGAGTGCATCCTAGAGGTATATCAGAATTAAGAGATATTAGCAGTGAAGACCAGACAAGTTCAGAAGCAAAAGACTTTGTAGATCATATGGCAGCCTTGTATATTCAGGTTAAGCAGTATTTCGAAGACATGAACAACAAATATAAGGAGAAGGCAGATGAGAAGAGGAGACATAAGCAATTTGAAGTTGGCGATGAAGTGATGGTATATCTAAGAAAAGAGAGATTCCCGGTTGGAACTTATAACAAATTGAAGATGAAATTTTTTGGACCTTGCAGAATTTTGAGGAAGTTCAATTCTAGAAATGCATATGAAGTGGAGTTATTAGATAGTTTGAGTATTTCACTTATGTTTAACATTGCAGATCTTCATAAGTATCATGAACCAGAATTCAGTGAGGACAGTATTGCAGACTTGGAGAAACAGTTGCCCCAGAAGGAACCGGATCAGATTGAAGAAATTTTGGATAGTAGGATTGGGCGTAGTACCCAGAGCAATCAGTATAAGGAGTATCTAGTGAAGTGGAAGGATAGACTAGTTGAAGATTCATCTTGGATTTCTCAGTCTGAGGTAGACCGCCTTGGTTTTCCTCTAACCCCAGCAAAGTGAGAGGCTCACTTTTTTAATAACCTCGGATGTCTGATGTAGGAGCGTCCCCGGTTCATAGCAATCTTGCATCAACCAGAAAATTTCTTTATGTTTTGCTTTCTATTTCCAGTTTTAGCATTTCTTTTTGCGTGTCCCAATTTTGGCTCATCAGATCATGTGGAGTTCAATTCTACTTGAAGACTTGATCATCTTTCTTATTTCTAGACCGCATTGCATTTGGATCATTTTTCGGCAAGTTATCGCTATTGGTTTCCTTGACAGTTTCTTGTTATCGGTTGACAATTTCTTGTTATCGATTGCCTAGACCTATTTTAGTGATCTAACAAAACCCCTTTCAAAGCTTGCGGAGCCCTAGGCACTGATTTTGATGTTCTTTGGCGTGTGGCCGACCTTTTCCCATGATATACACTTCATCCTTTGGATTTTTCAGAGGAATCTCTTGGTGGAGGCCGACCTTGTTGATTTTACACGTTAGATCTTGTTCTTCAGGCTTTGATCCCTTTTTGGGATGACTGGATCCCCTTGGACTGTATATATAATTGTAATTGTGCATTAGAATGTAACATATAGAAGAATCAAGTAGCTATACTGAGCGTAGAAGATAGATCTTAAGATTGAACATCCTGGTTGTGACCTATTATGTACTTTGAGCATGTTTTAGCAGGCCTGTAAGCCAATTATGCTGTAACTTGGTTGTTACCGATTGGTTGTAATCAATTTTCATGAAATAAATCAATCTAATCGACATTGCCTCCATCATATCTTTGTGTTTTCATTGTGTTTACTCTTACTGACCGGTCTAGATTGATCTCTTTGAGGTCCCTCCTAACCGGTGATTGATTCACCTTGTGATGCGAAAAGCCTTTTTTCTGAACGTTGGGAAGTCTCTTCATTTATCATTTGTCACGTCGAATGGAATATTTACTACAAACCAAAGAAGTAGAAACCTTGAGTTGAGTCAGTTGCTATACATTGGCAATATTATAGTGTAAGGGTGGGGAGGAATCCGCCCCCAAGATCAATCACCATACATTTCCCAAGATAACTACTCAATTGAGGAGAAATCTTCTTTGGTTAATTTTTGGAAAAAGGCAAAAAAATGGGCGCCCCCTAGGAGGTGACACGACTGTTTGAGCTGAAGGAGTATCGAGTTGTGGGCTATGGTATTGTCAATGACCCTTGAATAAAGAGTCTACTTGGTGTGTCTTATTTGTCTCCAAACCAGTAAAAACATCAGGGATTTGAATGCATCATCAAAGAACACACACTAAATGTTTAGCATTAGGATGACCATTGTCTTCATGTGTGCTATGTATTCTTGTCACAAATGTTAAAAATCTTGCAAACATATCAATCAACCAACTCAAAAATGAATTCAAACAAAGAGAAATCACAAGTGGAGGAGATTTTGAAATCCAACAAAGCACTTTTCAGATGCTTATCAACTTTTCAACTATCTTTAGGCAAGGTTTTCGTTCAACAAGATTAGAGGAGTATCAAACCAAGTGATCACAAGTTATCATCCAAGCTATCTCAACAATAATTTACCTAGCTAGGTATTCAAGTTTCTCAAATTTGGTTTCCATATTGGGAAACTTGATCCATATCATTTGACGTACTTTATCATAGGGGAATATCGAACAAACCCTTTATTAAGACTTGTAAGCTTGAGTATCAAAACAAAGTATCCCTATCAATCAACAACATCAACATTTTGATCATTTGTATGACCACTCCCCATATTTTGAGAAGAAAAAGTCTTCATCAAAAGACTAAGTTGAAGAAGAGAAAACCTAGTCCTAGGGAGCTTCTCAAGAGGAGAAAGTTTCTCTACATCAACCATCAACTCTTTGTATCACATTGTATCTTCTTATGTCACATGTGATTATATATTCAAGGAAAAAACAATGAGTTTGACGAAGAGCCTTTGAGAAGTAAGGCTTATAATTATAAATCAACATTCAACCAACGTCTCAACAAAGGGGGAAAAATCAATCCCGCCTTCTTTCCAAACATTTGCATCACTTACAATGACGCTCGAACCGAACCACAAACTCCAATAAGAGAGGAAGAAATATCAACCCCACTAAGAGAAGAAGAAATCACTTATTGAGAGGCATAGCAATGCCTGTTTTCACTCAATCTCAGAAAAGCAAAGGGTCAGACTCACAACCAAAATCAAGCATGAGTCATAGGGAATCCAATCTTTTTTATGAATATACGCATATGGGGTAAATTGAGATCACCAAGAATCTCATCCAACAATGCTAACAAAGTGCCACCTTCCAAAAACTCATGGAAAGGCTTATAGAATCAGACAAACAAAAATACCTCCTCTTGCTAAATAGTAAAGGATTCAAGATTCCCGAGGATTTTGACATGGAGAATTCAAGGAATACTAATGAAAGTCCCAAGAACAAGGGAAAGGACCTACACATTCAATACTCTGAATCAAGAGTACTTGGGATGAGATAACACCCATTACCAAGACAAAACGCGTGACCCAAACAATACCCGCAATCATGACAACATTAGTGAGTAAGGGGATGCCAATCATCAAAGGTTCAACGATGAAAATGTTCCCTTAGCCAACATCACACAAAAACTCCAAGCACTCCAACAATAGATGTAGTATATGCAACAAGGGTCCTCAATAAGGTACTCTTTGAAGGACATTTGTCCTTATCCTTTTGATAGAAGATTAAACATGGTGCCCTTTCCACCATACTCGAATATACCAAAGTATGACAAATACAATGGTAAGAGTGATCCTCGTGATCATGTTAGGGATTTTTGTACTATGAGCTTAGAGTTTGACCATAATGACACTTACATGATGAGGCTATTCCCAAGAAGTTTGGGAGGACAAACAATGGAGTGGCTTTCAAAACACACACCTCCTATCAGGTCATTTGATGAGTCAGTGAACAAATTCATTTCACAATACTCTTATAATATCCAACATGAGGTCACCATGCTTGACCTATGAAATACAAAACAAAAGAACAATGAAACTTTCATGGTGTTCTTACAAAGATGGAGGCACACGGTCTCAAGGTACCCATGTGTTGTGCCTGAAAAGGAGAAAATAAATTTTTCGATAGACAATTTGAATGACGAAATGAGTTATTAACTCAAATTACAATGTCTACCTAGTTTTCAAAAGTTAATCGAGAATGGCATTCAAGTAGAAGAAGCCTCAATCAAAAAGGGATCCTTGAAATTATCTAAGGAAGGTGCTAGTTCATCAAACAACAACACCTATAACAATCAATACAAAACAACTTGGACAAGTCCAAGTTTTGGACTAGGAACAAGAATATTGTTAATGATGGTGTGGTTGATGCCAACAACGTAAAATCCAAGAAACTGACGCTAAATTTATCAGGAAGTTCACCACCCAACAATAATCAAAGAAATATCAATCAAGGTTCTAATAGCTACCAATGCACTACATATCAAAAAAAACAACAACAATTGAGGAAACAACAACAATCAAGGGATCAATAATCAAGGGAGTAACACCAACACTCCACCTCCCCAATATCAAAGAACGTTTACACCATTGGGACAAACCCTATAATCTGCATTTCGAGAGATCTTGGCAAACAAACTCGTCACATTGCCAAACATAAGCAATTTTGAACCCCAAGTCAAACCACCATGGTGCAATGACACACTATTGTGACTATCATCAAAACAAGGGACATCAAACAAATGATTGCATAAGGTTGAAAAACCTAGTTCAAGACATGATAGACAAGGGTGATATAACGGTTGATGGTCATAAGACCAATGGTGATCACGAGGCATTCAAAGATCCCCTTCCTAATTATGAAAAGGGAGGAGAAACAACATCGAACAACAACAAAGGAGCCCACATAAACCACATCTACAACAATGTCATTAGTCACATATCAACATATGACAACCAAGTGAATGTCATAAAAATCAAGGATAAACAAGAACACGCGCCAGTGAATGTGACAACAAGGGCACAAAAATACATCTTGAAGGGGAGCACATCTAAAGCAAAAAATATTCCTAAGACTCAATACAACCTGGTGGACCAATTGCAAAAGACACCTGCCCAAATATTGATATTAGAGTTGCTCAAAATATCACCAACACACAAGGATATTTTGGAACAAGCTTTTGTAGATACTACAGTTCCCAAAAATCTGGACATCAAATGATTCCAAGCCATGGTGGCACATATGACAGTGCCTCATAACCTATCTTTTTCAGAGCATGATGACGTCTCTTTGAGTCATCCACACAACACCCCACTCCATATAGAAGTTCTCATCCACAAACATTGGATAAAACATGTGCTAATAGATGGAGGAGCTGGCCTAAATATATGTACCTTAAAACTTATCCATGCATTGGGATTCTTAGAGAAAGCTATTGATCCCAAACAGAAAATCATTATCAAGGCATATAATGATGAATAGAGGTCATCAGAAGGAATTATGGTGGTACTCATTTAGGTAGGACCTGTGCAGAAGGACACAATTTTCCAAGTCTTAGACATAGACTTGATGTATAATATACTCTTGGGTCATCCTTGGATCCATGAAATGCAAGCAGTACCTTATACATATCATCAATGTCTCAAGTTCCCTTACAATGGATAGGAGATCTAAATATCAGCAGACACCAACCCCTTTCAGTATTGCAACACTATGAGGGCAGATCAAAATGTCCTAGTACCACATAACAGGGAGGCCCAATCTTCCTCATCATCAAACAACAAGGATCAACTCAAATATTTATCCATAGATTTTGAGAAAAGTATGAAATTGAAAGACAAAGGCATGGGAGAATACTCTTTTGAATCCCTATGTCTATCAAAATCACCCATATCGCGACGGTCTCACAAACAACCTTCAACATCAAGGCAAAAAGTAGCACAACGCATCAAAAAGTTTGATGGAAAATTTATCCAAGTAGGTACACTCGTAGAAGAATCAGAAGACAAGGATCATATCCTCAACTGGCTATACAAAGATGAGGAAGAAACAAGAGCAACTGCTCTAGAAGTTTCCATCCCCACACATCAATATGGTAATGGATTTAGAATCATGCAACAAAAGGGATATCAAGGAAAGGGTCCTATTGAAAAGCATCAAGAGGGCATCACAGAACCAATTCAACCCCATTCACAACTTACCAAAGATAAATCTGGACTTGGGTATGACCAACATATTCAACTGGTGCAAAAAATGAGATCATCATAAAAACCCTAGATGCAGAAGAAATGTAACATATAAAGAGGAATCATGGCAAGAAGTGATACATCAAGTAGCTGAAAAGACAAACAAAACAAAAAAAGATGAAGAATATGAGAAAGGACAAGAGGAACTCACTATTCAAAGAGAAGAGGCTTCCTATAAACATATACATCATGTGCAAGCAATAACATAACCCCATCAAGCCAATACAAAATCAGTAACAAAAGGACCAATTAGAGCATAAAGAGAAGACGAATATGGGCAACAACAAGAAGAAATTTCCGTTCAAAGAGAGGAGTCTGTTTATGAACAAATCCAAAGAGTACAAACAAGCACAAAACCTGAATGAACACAAGCCACAAAACTTCTATCAATTATCAACGAACTCTTCTCACCATACAATATTCTTGTCAGATACAATGGTGTAGTCTTAGAAAGTGAGTCTGAGATAGACTCAAATGAATATGAATGGGATACTTGCTCTGATGCCACTGAAGACATTGAGGTAGATACAATTCACGTATATACACCCATACCCTATGGTGGACAAGGTTGAGGGGCTAGGCCAGTTGAAGTTGGATCACAACATATCAATGATTCTAGCGAGGATGATAAGATTTTGAGCGAAATCAATTTTGAAGAGGGTATCATCATAGACTTTGGCCTCACTAATGCCAATTTTGACAACGTATCCATCATGACCCTTACGGCTGTAGACCTGAACCCGTCGAACGATCCCTTACCATTAATCCATCCTAAACTCATAGACTGGGAACAACCCAAACAACTTAACATACCTATCTTCCTAGAGGATAACACTATTGTCCAATACCTTTGTTCTGTGAACCCAAAAACATGTTCCACCAGTGAATCTCATAACGAAGCTCTCAATCAGGAGAGTGCCAAGTCTCTTAGTCACAAAAATAAAATAAAAAATCAATCTAATGGTGAAAACCATTTAATGGCAGTATTAGATCATAAAAAAACTAAAAACAAAGGACGTATCTGATGGTGAAAACTTCTTGGAGGCTCCTGAGAATGAGATACTTGACACTCTTCTTGAACATTATTAGGAGAGATCACCAATTTTGATTGAGCCAACTCAATCAATCAATATCGACACTGAAGCAACATCATGAACCATACATCTGGCAAGATCACTAACAAAACAAGAAAGACCCGACTTCATCAAAATTTCCAAAGAAAAGCAAATCAATTTTGTTTGGTCTTATGCAGATATGCTAGGGGTAGACCCAGATCTGATCATGCACCACTTATCTATAGCTCCTAGAGCTAAGCCTGTCAAACAGAAACTGAGGAAAATGAACCCACATGTCGCCATATTGGTTAAAACATAACTATAGAAGTTACTTTATGTAGGATTCATCCGACTCATCGATTATGCGGAATGGATTTCTAACATTGTGCCTGTATCTAAACAAGATAAGAGCATCACGATCTGTACAAACTTTAGGGATCTTAAGAAGGCTTGTTTGAAGGATGACTTTCCTTTACCCAACATTGACACGATTGTATACCTAACAACATGACATGCTATGTTATGACTCATGGATGGTTTCTCAGGCTACAATCCAATCAAAATAGTATTGGAGGACCAAGATAAAATGACATTTACCTGTCCATGGGGTACTTACTACTATAATGTCATGTATTTTGGTTTGAAGAATGCATGAGCAACCTATCAAAGAGCAATGACCACAATATTTCATGACATGATGCACACATTCATGGAGAAATATGTAGATGACTTATTGGCCAAATCATTCACAAGAGAAGCACCTAAAGATTTTGGATAAAATCTTTCAAAGGCTAGAGAAATGCAATGTATGACTAAACCCTAAAAAGTGTGTCTTCGGTGTCACATCTGACAAACTCTTGGGATACATAGTCTCAAAAAAAGGAATCGAGGTGGACCCCACAAAGGTACAATAAATTATGGAGATGCCACCTCCTAGAAATATTAGCCAACTACGGTCTCTACAAGCACGGCTACAATCCATAAGAAGATTCATTTCTCAACTAGCCGACAAGTGTCTTCTACTCCACAAGAATGTCCCTTTCAGATGGGAAGATCGATGTCCAGAATCATTCCAACAACTCAAGCAATATCTAACAAATCCACCTATCTTGGTACCACCAATAGAAGGAAAACCTCTTATTCTTTACATATCAACTGCAGAGGTATCACTAGGAGCATTGTTAGCACAACAAGATTCAACAGGCAAGGAAAGGGCAATATACTACATCAGTAAGACATTGAATGGATATGAGCTCAACTACACATTCACTGAAAAGGCTTGTTTGGTAGTGGTGTTCGCTTCTCGAAAGTTTCGCTATTACATGCTAGCCCACACAATCAAGTTGGTAGCAAAGCTTGATCCCTTAAAATATCTACTTAGCAAAGCTGCTTTCACATGGAGGTTAGCTAAATGGCTCATGATTGTAAGTGAATTTGACATTCACTACACAGATAGAAAGGCTATCAAAAGTCAAGTTATCGCAGATAAGCTAGTGGCACCATTACAGAACAATCATCCAATCCATGTGGAATTTCCAGATATAGATATTCTCAAAATATCAACAAAAACATGGATCTTTTACTTTGATGGATCATACACACAACATGGATTAGGTGTCGACATCCTGTTTATCACTCCAGAAGGACACACTATCCCTAAATCTTATAGATTAATGTTTCCTTGCACAAATAACATTGTTGAGTACAAAGCTCTAGTCATAGGCATCAAGATGGTTGTAGAGTGGAAGATCATAGAGTTGAAAGTCTTTGGAGACTCACAATTTGTCATCAATCAGGTTAATGATGACTATGAATCGAAGGACAACAAGCTGATGCCCTACAAACGCATGGTGGATGACTCCAAAAATATTGTGGACATCAAATTTGAGCAGATTCCAAGGGTGAACAACAAAGTTGTGGATGCCATGGCAACCATTGCCTCACTCCTACAAATACCCGACCAATAGAATCATTATGATTTCCTTGTGGAACAATTGTTTTCCCCTACCTATGACAATTATAAATCCCAAGTCATATGCAACATAGTTGGTTTCGACTCACCCCTCTATGAAAAGATCTACACCTACCTAAAAGACAATATCCTTCCATTAGACCTATCCCGAAAATAGAAACACAACTTTATTTGTCAAGTAGCCCGTTATAGCCTTACCGTTGGCACTTTACCACCGAGGTCTTGATGGTACTCTTCTTCGGTGTCTTGATCGTAACTAATCTGAAACCACCTTACAGGAACTTCACGAAGGTATTTGTGGCACACATTCAAGTGGTCCTACTCTCGCCAATAAACTTCTAAGGATGGTCTATTATTGGCCTACCATGGAAAAAGAATCATATCGGTTTGCTAGAAAATGTCCAAAATGCCAAATTCATGGAAATCTTATACATGCACTAACACAGGATCTACAACCATTCACCACATTATGGCTATTCTGGCAATGGGGACTCGACCTAGTTGGCAAGATTCATCCTTCCTCATCAAATGGACATAAGTTTATCATCACGACCACTAAATATTTTACAAAGTGGATAGAGGTCTTCCTATTGACTACTATTACCGACAAGCAAATATCCTCATTTGTCGGTATAGCATTCCTAGTTCCATTATCATAGATAATGGAAGACCTTTCAAGAATCAATATGTGCAAGAACTATGCGAATGATTCCATATCCAACATCGTTTCTCAACACCATATTATCCACAAGGGAATGGCCAAGCAGAGGCCTAAAACAAAACCATCTTGAAAATCCTCAAGAAAATAGTGAACGAGGTTGGACGTGATTGGCATGTTCAACTCAACCCAGCATTATGGGCCTACAGAACTAGCATCCACACACCTACAAGAGCTACACCATACTCACTTGTGTATGGATCAAAGGCAATTCTACCTATTGAGGTAGAAATTCCATCACTTAAGGTATCATTGAAAGGCCTCATTCCAGATGAAGAGTATCGAGTCAACATACTCTAAGAGCTAGAGCCGCTAGACGAACGCCGACAACGTGCCTTTGATCATCTCAAGGCATATCAATAAAGAATATGCCAAAGCTACAATCACAAGGTTATACCAAGGGCATTCAAAATTGGTAATCTAGTCCTAAAAAAAAATCCCCAAAGTCAACAAGATCGAGAAAAGAAGGGGAAATTTGAACCTAACTGGTTAGGACCCTTTGTCATCATATCAACTTATGGATCGGGGGCATGTCAATTATCATTTTTAGAAGGGGACGTGCTTGATGAGCCAACCAACAACATCCATCTGAAGAAATTATACACTTGAGTCATCTAATGCATGGATCAAGCGAAAAAACAAAACAAAAAGTCAAAAAATTATCAAAAAAATCATCACTAGGGTGAAAACCTGGGAAACAGGTGCATTGTAACATTAAAAAAATCAAGAAAAATACAAAAAAAATATCAAAAAAAATCAAAAAGTGCAATAAAAACAGGTGGTGAAAACCTAGCAACATGCGCTATTTGTGATAGAGCAGCTCCTCTATCTATTAATACTCGTATCATATCTTTGGCTCCATCTGATCTAAGCCAATAGCCATCGCAGAACACTTATACACGCAACATTATCCCAGACATACTTGGCGTAATCACTATCCTTGATTATTTGCATGAGTTATCCGAATCATATCCCACCATGGCTTGGTGACCTGTGTACATATCCATATCGAAGTAGTATCGACAGCAAGGGGTAAAATCCCAACCTCGCTGGGGGCATTTCACCTTGTGGGTTTAGACACCAGACCAAACATGTAGTAAGACAACAAGGATCAGAACAACCGGCAGTGAACATAGAAACATGAGAGTGCAACCATCAAGGATAGACATCAAGGACTTGAATTGATTTCAATTGAACAAAAGATCTATTTGCAAGATGTTTTATTTGACAAGAATACACTTGAGATAGAATACACGCTTACTTATGGTTGTTGATTTTGGCTTATCATATCTCTTAAGCAACTCAAGGATGTCTCAAAGACTAGAGAAGCAAGGAAGGAATGTGATGTTTTCTTTGTCTGTTGTTTGGGAGTGAAGCCTTCTACTATACAAATTTCTCTTACGATGTGATCAGGCAACATATCACTGAGAACATTTCGGATTTGTATTGGACTAAGGTTAACTCTTGTCTATTTTACGCAAGAAACAATCAGGTCGTCTTGGTTCAATTATACCTCGACGCTTGTGTCGTCTTGCAATATCAACATCCATGTAAGCTATAGTCAGGTCATTATGGTTCAATTATACCATGATGCTTGTGTCAACTTTCAACAAATCAAGGCTCAATGATGAAAAAAAAAAGAAAAAAGGAAGCACTAGCAATTTGATCAAAACAGATGGCAACATTAGTAACGAGAGTGCACTTCATGTAGTGGTCATTAGATTGCATTATCATTATCATTTTCATATCATGTTAAGGTTGCATTTAGGTACATTCTCCTTATCATTATCATATCATGTTAAAGTTGCATTACATTGCATTATCATGGATCATTAGATTGCATTACCATAGCTCATTTCATATCATGTTCCAGTCACATTTAGTTTCATATCATTTTACAAGTGCATTAGTTGCATTACCATATTAAGCAATGCATTAGTTGTATATCATTCTCATTCTCATTTTCATTTTACATCTCATTTTCAAGATATATTTCAGATCATTATCATATTATAATCAAATTGCATTAGATGCATCATCATTATCATCTCATATCAAAGTGCATTCACATACATAAACATTACCATATCAAATAAAAAACATACAAAAAGAACAAAAACATGTTAAACGCATTCACATATTCATCCATGTACATTCATGCATTGCATTTAGCAGCACAATAAAAGACATACATTCATCACATTTATAAATCATAAAACACATTCATTTGCATAATCATCAAAACATCTTAAGCATATCACCTGCAAAACATAT
This sequence comes from Cryptomeria japonica, assembly GCF_030272615.1. Classification (NCBI taxonomy): domain Eukaryota; kingdom Viridiplantae; phylum Streptophyta; class Pinopsida; order Cupressales; family Cupressaceae; genus Cryptomeria; species Cryptomeria japonica. Next base: position 440,437,555 of record NC_081410.1, read on the forward strand.
AGTTAAGCATAATCATCAAAACATCTTAATCATATCACCTTCAAAACATATAGATCATAGCGTCATAAAATCACATCATCACACACATCACATAGGCAATCATTTGCATTATCAAAGCAAAAGTCATATAGATCATGCATATCATATAGCTCATCAAAATAAAGGCATCCATAACATGTAGAAGCATATCTAGTATCATATAATCAGGCAAATGTGTGACCCATGTTGATCCAAAGGAAAATCAAAGATATAAGTCAGAATGAATCATCAATGAAACAATAAATGTCCAAAGTCCCTGGATATCACATCATATCGACATCAAAGAATCATATCAAAATCAAGTCTCATATCGAAATCAAAGTCTCATATCAACATCAAAGAATTATATCGAAATCAAGAATCATATTGAAATCAAGTCTCATATCAAATTCAAAGTCTCATATTGAAATTAAAGTATTATATCAAAATCAAAGTCTCATATCGAAATCAAGCAATATATCGACATTAAGAATCATATCAAATCAAGTATCATATCACAATCTGTTGAATCGATCAATCCAGGATGCATATCAAGCATCCTATCAACAATAACTTTGACCCATATCGACAAGTTTGACCCATATCGACAAAGTTTGACCCATATCAATAACGCTTGACCCCTATCGACAAATTTTGACCCATATCGACAAAGTTTGACCCATATAGACAAATTTTGACCCATATCGACAAAGTTTGACCCATATCAACAAGTTTGACTTATATCAACAACGTTTGACCCATATCGAATCAATTTGACTCATATCGACAAATTTTGACCCATATCGACCAGTTTAACCCATATCGACAATCAGTTTGACTCATACCAACTATTGAACCATATCGACAATCAAGATCCATACCAACTTGACCTATATCGAGTTTGACCCGTATCGATATTTGACTCATGTCGAACAACGACTCATACCGACCCTAGACCGACTTTCTCAACAAATGCAATCAAAGCATATCAACACATTGACAAGGTGCAAAACATCACAACGAACCCAAAAATATAATTTGCACATGTTAAAACTTTCAAAAATTTAAAAAAATTCAACACTGTTTCGTATGCGCTAATGCAAATGTGCTATAACAATGAACATATGCGCTACAAATCTTAACTTATGTGCTATGGTAAAATTCAAGTGTGCTAAAAGAAAATCAGTGAAAAAAAACAAAAACCTAGCCGTATGACCATGCAAAAAACTTGGAAAAATCATTAAAAAAACATGAAATAAATTGCGAAAAATCACACGAGAGGGTTAGAAATTTAAACTTACTAGTGGACCATACTCCACTGGTCGATTGTAGTACCCGAACTTCTCAAATCAATGCTTGTAATAGGGCGCGGGGGGGGGGGGGGGGGGGGGGGGGGGGGGGGTGGGGGGGTGTGTGGGGGGTTTCTCTCCTCTCCAAGCTCCACTCTCCAAATGCCATGTGCACAAATTAGGTGGAAATGGGCCCTTGAGGGTTTATATAGCCCATGCTAACGCAGATGCCCGTGGTGCCTCGGTGGACGTGTGGGGCATGTACGCGCTATGCCCACCTAGTCTCTTCATCATTTTAATATATTCTTTTCAATAACATTTATCAAGAGATAAATATCGAAAAATTAAAACAAAAAAAAACAAAAAAAAATTCAATTTTTTTTTAAATCGTCCATAAATTTCAAAAATCATTGTGCATCGCGACACTGCACTGAAAATCATATTTTTTGTCAATTTATCTCCCGAGGGCGCATATCGACATCAATAAAATATCGACATCAGTTCTATCATCAAATCTCATATCAAAACAATTCTTCATATCAAAGGATTCATATCGACAATTGGCAACATATCAAGCATTTTTATTTGAATCAACATGTGGTCACATGTCGCTTCAAAGAGGGGCAAAATGTAGACATCTAAAACTTGCACAACTAATTAAATAAATTTTATTCATTTAATCATCATTTATTCGCCTATTAATTAGACTAAAGTTTAATTAATATCCCTATTCTTCCAATCAACCTATTAATCAAATTAAAGGTTTGATTAAAATCCTTTTTTCTAGCCTAACCTATTAATTAAACTAAGGTTTGATGAAGTACCCTCTAGCCATTTAATTGAATAAATCTTATTTATTTAGTTAAAACCCCCTTTTTCTCTTTTAATTGAATTTACATTTGATTAAATCCCTTTGCATTTAAATAAATCATTATTTATTTGTGAATAGTCCCCCCACTTGCAAAATCCTACAAATGCAAGTTGCACCCCTTTTGGCTAAAATAAATCTTTTATTTTATCTAAAAATGCCTATTTCCCTCCACTTGCATTCTCCTAGATTTTCCATTAGCATGCTAATATTATTCTAGAACCCCTCATTATCCTAATTAATCCAAAGCCTAACCAATGTTAGTATTTATTCAAATTAAAAATACTACACATCTACCCAAAACCACATGTGACTCACGAGTCGCTTTACATGTCTGCATCACCTTTGACCAAGGGGTTCTCACACATATGTGAGAATGCTCTTCCCCATAAAGCCACCCTACTCTTTCCCCTTTTGGCCTGTGTATCATAAACTCTCTTCCAATAGACCTTACACCATTCCACAAGTGTTTCCACTTGTCACCTCTTAGACTTCCCAATATTTTCTCACAGGTGTGAGCACACTTACCCTTGCATCCATTTATCCTTGTGACACTGCTAAGCCTTAAAAATTGGGACCACATTCCCTTTCAATCTTAGCCCTTGATCAATCTTGAATCTTTACCGTCGGTTTTCAAGCCTCCAACTCTATAAATTGAGCCTTTATCCATCAATCAAAAAGAGAGACTTTTTATCATAGCCTTATAATGCCTTTTTGATTCAGGATCCATCATCTTGTGCATCAAACTTATAGTCATTTTGTAGGTTATCAAGGAGATCAATTTGTCATCTTCAAGCACTTAGATTATCTAATTTGCATGCTAGTTTAGATTTCATCATGTTGATACTATCATGCTAACCCCATTTTCATGATAGCTTAATTCATAGCCATTGTATATCAATCTCATAGAAATCTCCAAGGTAGTTTAATTAGCACACCTAAGCTTTCAATTTGGAATCAATCTTAGTCTCATATCTTGCATCTCATCTTTTCATATCATTTGATCATTTAGCTAGGATCTTAGTTGCATTCATTTTGATCTTGTCACTTCCTTCAATTTCATTCTTTAGGTTGACATCTAAAAGATCAAATGCTCTTCCAAGTGAGAGCCAACTTGAATCTTGAAGATCCTTGGAGATAGAGGAACATGAGACGTGTTTGGGGTTCTTGATTTTTAAGCTAACTTAGTTTAGTTTCTATTTTGATTTCTAACTCTAACATAATGTTTCATGTGTGTGTTTGATGTTGTTTGATTCTCTTTTGCAAATTCCACACTTTTCAGCACACACTTGCCTCTAGTTTTAACCCTTGGGTAACCTATCATGCATGTGAAAAGTTTTTGGTTGGCTATAAAAATGGGTAAACTCTACTCAAAAGACATTCCAAAATAATTAAGATTAACAAAAAATTGCAAAGGGATCAACACTAAGTATTCAAGTTGAGCTAGTATGGACACCCCAATTAGGTTGACAACTAACAAGGCCCAACATGGATTTTTAGGTCTTATTATAGACAATAAGATAGATTTTTTGATAAAAATCGATAATGATATGATCATTGTATCAGTGAAATGGGTCCTTGGAGTTGACTTTGTCACTAGCGAGGATAGATATTGGGTAAATATTGATATTGTATCACTCTTTGTGGGGTCCCTGCTAGATTTGGGTGAGCCAAAACCTAATATAGCCTTGACAATGAGAGGGTTATTTGGGATAGAGTATATTGAAGGGTTGGATCAAATTCTAGAGGTGACCCAATATGGAGTTGGCATTCCCACGGCCACAAACTTAAAGTTGTATGTGGAATGTGATGTTGTAGTGCCCTGACATCCATTTATCAGCAATCTTTGCACAATGAGCATTAGGGAGAACTATGAACACTTTGGACCTGCCTACAAATTCCTTAGAAAAATCACCCATGCGGATGTGGCCTTCTATGTGGAATGGATTGAGGATTTCAAAACCTTGGTATATGATGACAAAGGTTGGGAAACAGAGGATAGTGATATGTTGAGGGAGGAAGAGCTCTTAGTATATTATGAAGAAGAAAAGGATGATTCCTCAAACTAATCTGAATTATGCTTACATTGCACCCCCTTAAATCCTTTTCTCCTTTTCACACCCTATACATAATTATTTTGTTCAAAAAATTTGAATAAGAAGCATATAAACGCATTGTAAATATCTATCTGTGATAATGAATATATGCATATAGTTTTTATCAAAAGTTGTGTTTGTTTCCTTTTTAATACATGCTTTAACAATTTATGATGAATGCAATGTATAAAAGCTTCATTGAATTTAGTGAAGGGGAGAAGGTACTTGATACTAGCCCTGGTTAAATAATACAATTAACAACATCATAAGTTAGATTTTGACCTTAGCATATTCACTTTCCCTTAAAAAAAAAATGTTGCACAAGATGCAAATAACTTGTCTAGTATTTTGAAAAATAATCACCTTGCCCAAACTAACCTCAAGGAAATGATGGATACTGCGCTCACTGCTCACCACTCGACGAATGACACAATAAAAAATGTGTGCGTGATGCACTTAGGGAAAACAAGGACTGTACAAAATTGTCCCAAATGGAAACAATAAATATGCAGTAGCACTTCTTGGAAAAGAAAAGAACATCCTACCTACCTGACTCTAACCCTTAAAAATGGCCAAGCTAAATAAATCCATTAATCACTTTTTGAAAATAACTTCCTTAATGCCCCAACTTTCTTGTATTTTCACCACCCTAAAGCCAAATAAGGTATTTTAGACATCACTCTAGGACATTTCTCCTATGCACATCAAGAATTATAACATAAATACACATGAAAGGACTAGTTCCTGAAGCAAGGGAATATGTTACTACCTCTAGATAGTGCTTAAAAATGTAAGTGAATTGAAATGATATATTGACCTCTTGTTGTGCATAATATCTAACCAGGCACCCATGGGGGCACGAAGGGAATTGCTTACCAGTTTTGTGATAGTGGTCAAATCTTCTGCCATTTGATCATGACTCATGCATTGGGCCTAATATAACTTCAAGAGATGTTAAGATACAATTCTCTTCATGATTTTTCCTTGATTACCAACATGAGAAATATTTGCATTTCATCACCTTTTACACAACTCGAGGGAATGAAACTTCTAGTTTTGTTAGCATGATTATTCCTTTTTCTGTTTTAGTCTAACTGCTAGCGCATGTGTGACTTTTGCCAACTACCCATTTGGAATCTTTTTCATAATCACTACGTGATGGTCAACCTTTAATCTGTATTTCCCGATTACCTAGATGAGGTGGGACACATTGAGACACACGACAGGAGGTTAGAAATATTCCTAGGGCATTGACTTGGTGACTGCTAAGCACTCTGAGGTGTTGGCATGTGACATGTTGGCAAGGCTTCCTCCATCTCACTCTTTCAACCATTCACATCTACATGCAATGTTGACACATGGCCTCTCTGTGGGGAAGTTTCTCAAGGTGAAGTGTGCTTGTTTAATTGATGCTCAGGGATCTTACATGTCCTTTCTACAATCCTTCTTGCTCAAAGCAAGGTGAACCATTGGTGATATTAGTCAAGAAGTCAGCTATTGTAAAAGGAGACTACAAGTACAACACGGTTCTAAAATATTAACCATTAGTCCTTAAAATGATTTACATTGGAAAGAAGTTGAAAGTTGCTAAAAATGCTAATTGCACTATTTCAAATATTTAAGAAGTATTTTTCTCAATCATATGATAAACTCAAAATGTACGTGAAAGACTATTTTCAGTACATAATTCTTGTTTAGCCTTATACAAAACCCTTTGGAAAAAATAAAGGTTGATAAATCCTACACTCACTTCTCAAATGCTAATGGAATTGATTCGGCTAAAAAAAGGAAGTATTATCAAGCCTGCCCAACATTCTAAGTGGGTGTCAAATATTATTCTAGTCAATAATAAGAATTCATAGTGAAGGTTTGCTTGTGGACTTTAGGATCATGAACATAAAATCTCTCTTAAGGATAACTACCCAATTCCAAACATAGAACATCTATCACAAAGGGCATCTAGATCAAAAATGATGTCTATGATGGATTTATTGTCTTGATATTATCAATTGGCTATCAAGGAATTGGAACAACATAATACTACATTTACAACTCCTAATAGCACTTAATCTATGTGAGAATATCATTGCACTAAACACAAATTCAACTTTCTAGGGAGCAATGGGTGTTTCTTTTTCAAGCCTCACTGATGAAATCGTGACGGTCTACTAGGATGAGTTAACAACCTACTCTAAACAAAGAAGATGCCATTGCAAGCACTTGGAAGTAAAATTTCAAAATGTGCCTTATGGGATTTTTTAAAATCCTGAGAAATGTATATTTCGTAGGGAAGAAGGCAAGTTGCTAGAGAAAATTGTACCAAAGGATGGAGTAAGGATAGATCCTAAGAGGGTAAGGTCAATTGATCTCATTCCTAGGCCTCAAATAATAAAAGGTGTGTAATCCTTCTTTGAAAAAATTAACTTTGTTAGGAGGCCCATCCCTAATTTTACTAAGAAAACAAAGACAAACTCTAAATCACTAAATCAAAAAAATTAATCACATGGAGTGAAGCATCAACTAATGCATTTGCAAAGATAAAAGAAGCTTTTAAAGAAGCATCATACTCGATAATTTTATACTATTCAAAGTATTTTAATCTCTTCTCATTTGCTTCGTTATATACTATTTTTGTTGTCTCACTTCAAAAGAATAAGGATGTTTATGAACAATTTATTGTATTTTTCAATGTTTTTACAAGGTTCTAAAATGAAGTATTGAATTTTGGAAGAATATTCTTATGTCACTGTAAATCTATAGAAAGTTATCGTCCATATTTGATATGTGCAAAGGCTACGACATATGTACCACATATAGCTATGAGAGATATTTTCACCCAACAAGATAAGTCGAGTCAAAGTTGTAAATGCATTAATAAGATTCAAGAGTATGATGTGGGGGTGCTAGTTACAAAATTGGTTAGAGGTCAATGCTTAGCCAAAACGATGACCAAAGGAAATTTGGATGCAAGTAAGGTTAATGAGGTAAGCTTTGATTGTGCATCCTCACTTGGAAGATAAACTACGGTACAAAGACACTATATTCTACATAGAAAACATGAAATGTCCCCCTAACATGAAACACTTAAGTTGCAATCCCAAAGCTATGTGAGGATACATAATGATATAATGTAGAGATATCACAATGGGATTTTTCTCAAATGTTTAAACTAAGAACAATTAAATAAAGTGATGAGTGAATTCCACCAAGGATTTTGTGCATGACATCCCAAGGTCAAGACCAATGTGCACAAGATTCTTATAGTAGGATATTGGTGGCTGACATTATTCAAAGGCGTGGTTTAGAAAATGAGCGAATGCGATGTTTTCCATAGGTTTTTGAGGTAAATTGAAGTATGTAAATTGTCTCTCTCATATTTTTTATAATTTTTGAATTCGCTTTCTAGAGATAGAATATTGATTTCATAGGATACTCCAAGAAAGATCAAGTATTAGACATAAGGATATTCTTATAACCATTAAATACTTCACCAAATGGGTTGGGGTGACTCCAACCCATAATGCTACATTTAAGGTGGTATTTGAATTGTCACTAATTAATATAATTACAAGGTTTAATGTGCCTACATGAATTGTCGTTCATAATATGAAGTTTTTAAAATTCCATGATATCACCTTTTTGTGCAATTATTATAGAATTGATTTGATTTACTCATCCCTGTGTCATCCCCGAGGAAATGCAAAAGTTGAGTTCAGAAATAAGAGCCTCATGAAAATCAATAAAATAACATTAGACATGAATAAGAAAAGATGGGATGATAAGTTGAAGTATGAACTATAAGTCAATAGAGTAATGCATAAAGCAATTATTAATAAGTGCCCATTCTAGTTTGTGTAGGTAGTGGAAGCTAATGGAGCTATGACTATACAAGTTTTTACATGATGTTGAAGGGGATGAGAACCATGCAATTTCTAAAAGAATGTTGTAGCTAATTGAATTAGATGAAAATAAAAGGATTGCACATAGTAAGTATTGAAGCTATAGACTTTAGGGTCGACAAAGAAAGATACCTTCCACAAGAGAGTGTTGCTACAATGAGCTTGCTTGAATATTTGGAAATGAAAATGAGATATATGAGATGTTACAATGTACAAACACCTTGATTATATATGCATGGCATGATGAGGTATGGAAACAACACTCGATACAAACATTGAACACAATGCAAATATTTCCTAAGTGGCTAAAAGTAAATGAGGTGAACATGGTCCCATTATAACTAAATTCTAGATAATGGCATTGTTGACATTTTATGTCACCATTAAGTCGTCAGTTACCACCAACCTAAGATATCAAAAATGGCGCATTTGACTCCCTAAAGGCCTTAAACCCTTATGCATTTGACTCCCTAAAGGCCTTAAACCCTAAACCCTAAGCCTCCACCCCTTAGTCTTTTCCAGCCTTGTTCTAATCTTTTGTTGACTTGTTGTTAGTGGCCAGAAAACTAAAGTCAACCAGCTAGAGAGTCCCTTCACCATTTCCAAAACCGACCCCCATCTCCTCACTATCGGTTGCCTTCTCCTGTTATATCTCCACTTTATCTTTTTTCTAGCTATCTTGCAGAGGTCATTGGTTAACCCTCACCGCATTATCGTGCCCATCAACGATCAAAGTTTGAGCAACCTTGTAGGGTAGCTGTAAAGACGCCGACCCACACTATCTACGTGGTAGGGGGGAAGTAGTCTTGTGGCCTAGCGGTAAAGCTGCTAACCCGCACTATCGACATGGCGAGGGAAGCAGGCATCGTGCTGGGTAGCGGTAAGAATGAAGTAATGGTCTGAATTAACTCTCGTTGTCCCATAAAGGGACCAAAAACTATTAGGAGGGTTGCAGTATCACGATGTATACATTTGAGCTGACTCCCAACTTGCTACTAAGAAAAAGATATTTTACAAAGATGTTGCCGGTAGGCGATGAAATCGATGAGCCACAGATGTTTCAAAATTTGTTCGCAGGGAGATCACAGTAGGGCGGTAAAGGCATCTATTGTTACCACAACCCTACAAGAAGGGAAAGTGAGATTAAAGAAATGGTTGCGGTAGGGTGGTAAAGGCATCTATTGTTACTGTAGCCCTGCAGGAACTCCTGGCTTGATCTCGACCATCCATCCAACAATCCGGGTGTAGATCAACGACAATGTTTTAATCACGCGTTATAAGGACTCCCATGATGCATCTGAGCCATTCATTTTAGCATAAAGACAAATCTAATGACCTACATTCAAACCTGATGAATAACATTCAAATTTAAATGGTTGCCCAATGTTAATGATGACTAGCAGGTTGACATTTATTTTTTGACCTTATTGGTGGCCCAAATATGATTCGATTTCACCCCAATCACTTCCATCTAATGTAGGGCAGTTTCTATTACTTTTTCCAAGCTCTGGAAACGCTTCTCAAGGCTGACCATGCTCATTTACTATGCACAAAGACCTTCCTATCCTGACAGAGAACGTTCAAATGCCATCTCCTTGTGACAGAGTCACCTGGATTTTGATGCCTCCTGCCTTGATTAGCTATGGCATGCCTTCTTTTCCTCCCCTTTTCTCCACAAGTTAGTAAAAATTGGTTTATGAATAGGCTTTACAAGTGTCGAGTTGGTTCAACACTGCACCTTGATTGGAAAGGAAGCCGGCCTTCGGCGAAGACTCAACCTCATATGTCAAGGTTCCACACTTAGAGGTTGTTTCCATGTTTTACAAGGTTTTCTGAGTTAATAGCTTAAGCAAGGGTGCAAACTTTTGTGACAACAATTTATAGCACGCTCGATGAGACTACTACATCAAGTTCTTCATCAAACTACTGGTTAGATGGTGCGAGGTAAAAAATTTCAACATTCATGCTAAGGATCCAATGTTTCTCTTAGCATACTGACCTAGAAGAGGTTCACTTTCAAGCACTTGGCAACTCGCTATTCACATCTCGATTCTTAGACCAGATCTACCATTTTCATGCCCAACATTCAAATGAGGTCATCTTCTAGAGGTATTTTCAGTATTCAGAACTTTAATTTTCAATCTCTAGAAGAAGGAGAAGTAGATCTTCTTTATCACCAGTTAGGGGGTATTCAAGTTGAAGTTAATCACTCCCCTAGATCCCATTCTACTCCTCCACCTATTAGACCATCACAACCTAGGGTTTCAACCACTTAGTTGAATAGACCATTATTCCATATGGCTCACCCTAGAAATCAGGTTTTCGCTACCTTTAATGGAGGAAGTCCTCTTGTTCTAGCTCAAAAACATGACATTCCTCTAACTGCATTAAAAAGTATACATAATTTCACTGGTGAAACCTCCATCACTCCAGTGGAACACATTCAAGAATTTACAAATATTTGCATTGTCCATGATATTACCAAGGACAATGTAGTTGTTAGATTATTAGCCTCGTCCTTAAAAGGAAAGGCCTTGCAATGGTATAGAGGATTACCTCATAACTCCATTCACAATTGAAATGAGTTAGGTGAAAAATTATGTAAGCATTTTGAAGATAAAAGTGGTCACTTATCATTTATGGAACAACTGCCTACCATTAAAAGAGAACCTCATGAGCTCATGCATGACTTCAATTTCAGATTTTAGATTACGTGGAATAGAATTCCTACTCTAGTGAAGTCATCTCCTAACCATGCTTTCTTATATTTCCTAAGGGCACTTATTAGTGATTTCATTGTTATGATTCAATCAATGTGGGGGGATTCCTTACCAAATGCATATGATATAGCCATAAGGGCATAAAATTATTTAACATAGGCTAGTAAGATAGCCCCAATGCCCCCAATGCCTTTATTTCCAAAACTTCTAGCCTCTCAGCCCCTTTTGGCTTCCATCCTAGTAATTGTTCCACTTGCAATTTAGGCCCCCACACCCTCTACGTCCTCAAATGAGTTTGATGAGATAAAGAGTATGCTACATAATCTTAGCAATGAAGTGGTGATAATGAAAATGAAACAAGCTCAAAATAATAGACCAAATCCAACACAAAATCAGAAATATCAACAGAATATACCTCCTTTTCAAAGGCAAAACCAATGGAATAACCCCAAACCTTTGAATAGTATGGACTATCAAGCTACAAATAATTCAAAATTTCTAGTGCAATATAACCTTTCTCAAGAGCAAGATTGATGTTTTCCATGCAATCAACCTCATAATCAGATTGCATGTCAAAACGAAGAGCTTTCTCAAGCTCTAGTTGCTCAAAATGAACCAACAACCTCAGGACAACAATATGAACAAAATCAGTCCAATGTTGGTAATTAGAATCGTCTACAAGGAGATTCAAATTTTTCCAATTGGTAAGAGTCAATTTTTTGTGGTGTCAACCACTGACTCTATGGCATGCAGCACTAGATCAAAGAAGAGGATTGTAGAAAGTGCTACACCTTCTATGGCACCTCAAGATTCAACTTCTCAAGCTGCCACACATGTCTTGACCCCAAAAATACCAGCAAAGGTTGTTGCTTCAAATCCAAATCAGAATACAAATCCAAACAACAAGAAACTAGAGGGACCTAAAGTTGTTCCTATATAAAATACAAACCTTGTTGTTGCTAAAGGTCCTTCAAAGCCAACAAGTATTCCTCTCAAGGTTGTGGAACTAATGAATAAGGCCAACCTCAATGTATCCATGTGGGATGCTCTTTCTATTCCATCTCAGAGAGATTTGCTTTAAGAGGCATTAAAGGTTATCAGTAAAACAGAGGGAACAATAACAACAACAAGCAAGGCTACAACTTCTACCAACTTATTATATCCCAAGGAGGAAGAAAACTCCTACAAAATTAGTAAGTCACCTCCTTTCTATCTCACTTTAATAATAGGAGATAGTTTAGTTCATAATTGCATGATAGACTCAAAAGCCAGTAGCTCAGTTATGCCTAAAAAAGTGACTAATCTTGTCGGAATAAATTGTGAACTTGAGACTAAAGGGGTTCTCCAATTAGATGGCACTTCAGTTAAGACAGTATAGGTGTAAAGCGGAAAATCGCGATCGAACCCTAGTTGCTCTCCCCTCTTCCAACTCCAAGGAGAGAGAAGGGAGATTCACTAGGGTTGATGGTTTTCACTTAGGGGAGAGACTTTACATTCAAAAGAGGGGTTGAAACCCACAAGATCCAATCCCACACAATGCAAGATTGGATGCTAAATGTGTTTCAAGGGTTAAGAAAGCAAGGCTACCCTCTTTTGTAAAGAATGTTGATAGAAGAATTAAGCTAGGAATGCATAGAAAGTGACAAAGATTCGCTTATAAACTGAGATAGGGATATAGGATGAAGCTGCGGACCTGGAATTAGCAGTAAAATGTCGATACGGCGTTGTCCTGCAAATTTGAGCAAAAGTTGTCAGGACGATGGCGCCCGGCGTGCACACGGTCCTTCGAAAAATCCGCGAAACGAAGGGGGATCTGTTCGTCTCTGCACAAGGATTCCAGATCTTCAATTTCAGCCGCGTACCTGCAACCTACACACAGAAAAGCGAAGACGATTGGGGGGTTAGGGATTAGGGGTTTGCCTTTAGGTCAAACCCCGGTTTTGGAATTAACCAAGAAATGAGAAATGCTGTAAATGTAATGTAAAACAAGTACTAATACCTTGTTGTAAGGATGTTTGTATCCTTATGTGCGAAGGTATAGATGTTGTTGTTTGTTGTATTGTTGTATGTTGTATGTAGCATGTAGTAAGTGATCTCCTCTTCAATGGTTGAATCCGTGTCTTGAATGCAACACTTAGCCTTGAATGGAGACTTAGAATGATCAATTGCTTGAAAGAATGCTTGAATGCTTGAATGCTTGAGTATAGTTTCCACGCTTTTTCCATCATATCGAATGAAAGAGGAAAATGTAGTTTATATACTTGCCAATTAGGGTTAATAGACTGATTTTCCCGACCTTAGGCCGACCAGGAAAGATAATTTTCCAATTTGCAAACATAAAGACCCGAAGTCCAAAAGAGACCGGGCCCAAAATAGGACCCAGGGACCAGGGCGCTGGGTGCCCTGGTCCTGAAGGACCAGGGCGCTGGGCGCTCTGGTCCCACCTCCTGGGACAGCAGGGTGCAAAGGAGGTTCAGGCCAGGGTGCAAGAAAATGCAGTTTTTGGTGTCATAATCAGGTTTCGGGGTCTCCATTCAGGTTGCGTGTTGTGTCGCCATCGTGAAGACCGAAATGCAGTCGAAATTGCAAGTGTCGCAATTTTAGGATGCTACATTTAGCCCCCACTTTAGCGGGAGTATAAGCGTACGCTCATACTTCCGGTAAAGTACAAGGAAACAACATTGAAAAACTTTCACCACGTCAAGGAGGCAAGATACACCAAGCCCCCAGTGGACTAAGGATCTTATGACTTCGATTGACACAGTAAAAGGGAAGATCACGAGGGAGAACCATGACTGTCAGTAGTAAGGTTCCCTCACTATGAGTCATGCAAGAAAGATATCAAAAATTTTCAAGGCAAAGCTAAATTTGTCAAGAAATTTTCAAGTATCTTGAAAAGATATGGACGGGATGTATGCCCCCCTACGTTAAAGCGATCGCACACGCCTCACCGGGGGTGATTGCTTTAGGGTAGTGATACATATAAGAATGAGAAGGGAAAGGAGCACGTTATCACAAGGATTTAGCCCCCAAGTGTGAGATAAGCCCAAGGATAATAGACACAAAACACAAAGCACAAGGTAACTTCGCTTTCCTCAGGGTCAGTATGCTGTATGATTATTCATGTATATCATATGTATGTATGCATAATTGTTCTTTATTCCCCAATCAAGGAAGGTCACCTAGAAGAAGGGAACACATGTGTCTTTTGAGTCAACATGAGAGAGACCAAGAGACCTCAATGTTTTGCATCGTCCTCAAGTAGACAACACTAAGGACAACAAATAGAAGAATGAGAATAACATATAGAAGAAGTAACAAAAGAGAGGGGGAGAGAATCTGCTATGCTAATGAAACTAGTCTAGCACGTCATCTACCCCCCGATCTTGCTGATCAATGTTTCGGGAAGGTAGGGAACACGCTAGAGAAGGAACATCCAACACAACAGATGGAGCTATCACAAGATCCAAACAAGGGCTATGTTCATATCCCAAGCCACGGTGTTCTTGTCTAGGAGCTAGGATAAGTGCTTTAGAAAATGCGTTAGATAAATGGTTATCAACATCAACAAGTTCATATTCACTATCAGAATGAACAAGAGAAGTAGCATTTTCATCATGAATGACATTTTCATCTATATCATCATCAAGATTTATAAAAATAGGATCTTTAACTCGCACAGGATCAAGACCATCATGCATCTTATGTTTAGGAGATTTCGGCTCAATCGTTGGCTGAGGAGAAAATGGAATAATGCTTGTTGAAGGTGTTTTGGGGGATTGCAAAGTTTGAGAAGCAGCTGCTTGAGCTCTAAGACGATGCTTTCGTCGGCGTTCACGTGCAGAACGATTTCGTCTAGTCTTAGTAGGAAGTTGAGAAGATTGAGGAGGAGGAATGTTCTCATTCTTATCACTTGGGTGTTTAGGTTGTGGTCTCTTAGGCTAGATAATAGGAGAAGAGGAAGGTCTCTTCTCTTCATAAGAGGAAGGAGGAGGAACTGCTCCATATAAGGGAGGAATATTTGGTTTAGGAAGGAGACCAAGTCCGTCATGACGAGGAGGTATAGGTCTACTCTTAGGAAGTTTATTAGATATAGGCATAGTCACATCCATAGGGATGGGTTGGGAATCTTCTTGAGGAAAGACATTAGTTTTATCTTTCAAAGGAAGAACTTCCTTCTCAAGAATGATAGGAATGTCAAGTTTGGGTGTTCTAGGTTCACTTAGAGATAGGATCATGTCTTTTTTCCACTTTTGATAAGATTTGAAAAGATAATCACTTCGCGGAGGAAGGGATTGGAATTGTTTAGGCCAAAAATAATCAATAGGAACACTAGAAGTTCTTTCAGCTGGTTTAAAGAGACTATGATTGACAGTAACAACTTCACCATTATGGGGAAATTTCAAGCACTTATGAATAGGAGAAGCAATAGCTTTCATGGAAGATAGCCAAGGATAGCCTAGCTTCACACGAAATTGTTCGGAAGATGGAATAATAGCAAAGTTCACATCAAGGGATTTGTTACGGACCTCAATAGGTAATGTAATAGAACCAATTGCAGGAGAAGAAAATGCATCAAATAGTTTCACAACCACATCTGTTTTGTCATAGATAACTTGATTCAATTGCAAAGTAAAAAGAAATTCTTCAGTAATGACATTAACCATACAAGAAGGATCAATAAGCACTCCACGACAAGGTGTGTTCTTGACTTTTGCAACTATATATAAAGGACCATCAGGTGCCCTGATAGTTTCGCTGGAATCAAATGTGATGGAAGGTTCTTTAGGGATTTTCTGTTGCTCCACAAAATTAATCACATTCGGAGTCATAGACACGAGATCATCAGGTGAGACAGAGGAATCAGTAGTATCAATCGTATTAGAGGTATGAGAAGGCAATGGATCAGTGAAAATCTGAAGATTTTGGTTAGGAGGAGCTACAGATGTGTTGCCTCTATCATTCACTCCAGAAACAGAAATAGTATTATTATCAATCAAATCTTGAATTTTCCCCTTTAAAGCAAAACATTTTTCAGTATCATGCCCAGGTTGACGATGAAATTGACAAAAAGATTTGTTATCAAAATAAGGTGAAGTAATCTTTGCAGAATCAATTTGCCTTATAGGAGGAAGAGTAAGCACATTTTGTTCCAATAACTTATTCATAATGCTATGCAATGATTCATTCAAAGGAGTAAACTTTCTATCTCTCTTGAAAAACTTAGAAATAGGAGACACACCTGATGCTGCATTCACATTGTTGTTGATGATGTTTTCATTGAATTTAATGGATTCTCTGTTCGGTTTAAACTTCCCAAATGGTTGTTGACTACTATCACCCTTATCACTTGGAGCCATAGGATGTGATTGTTCCATTTGACTCACAGTCAGTTGATAATTGTGAAGAGTTGCACACAACTGTTGGAAAGAAGTAAACTCAGAAAACAGGAGTTTGTCTCGAATATCTTTTTGTAAATTAGAAATAAAGATTCTTTGAATATCATTGTCAGACACTGGAAAAGAAATTTGAGCATACAAATGCTTATATCTACCAATGAAATCAGTCACTTTTTCTTTAACACCTTGTTTACAATGCATTAAATCAATCAAAGTAACTTTAGGACTTATATTGTTTTGAAATTGTTGAATGAAAGCATTTGCAAGTTGTTCAAAAGAAGTAATAGAATAAGAAGGCAACCAGCAATACCATTGTAGGGCTTTGTCTCTTAATGTTCTAGTAAACAATTTTGCAAGCAACCTTTGGTCATAAGCAAAATCAGTACATATTGTTTGAAAGGTCTTAACATGTGTTAGAGGATCACCCTTACCATTATAAAGCTCCAAATGTGGAATTTCAACATGTTTAGGAGGAATAGCTCGGACAATGTCAAGAGAAAGTGGGCTCGCAACATCAAATGTGGGCACACTAAACTTAGATTGATTCATAGAGGCAATTTGTTGCTGTAAAGAAGAGACAGTTTGTGCAAGATTGTTAATGGTCGCTTTAGTCGAAGAGTTCATATTGGACGTGTTAGATTGTGATGGAGGTGTTATGTTATTGAAAGAAGGTAGAGAGTAAGGTGGTGGGACACTATGATAGTTAGTCATAGGAGATGATTGGACAGGAGGAACACTACAAGGAGGAATGGAATGATTAAACGAGTTGCCCCCTTGCGTCATGTTCATTTGTGGAGATGTAATAGGAACACTCATTGAAGGAATGAATGAAGAAGTTGGATTGAATGAAGGAAGAGGGTTAATTGAAGAAGAGGGATTGCCCCCATGACTAGTGATCATAGGAGGAATGTCTTGTATTGAAGTAGTCATTATGTTTGATGTAAAAGTAGGTATGCTAGCAATAGAAGTCGTCAAAGGAATAGAATGATTGTCTTGAGTAGGAGGTTGTGTATAACCTAAGGTTTCGGCACAAATTTTTGTAGGATTTGAGAAATACAAATCCACAGAACCCAAAAGAAACCTGCATGCAAGAAACCTGTCACAGAGAAAGAGAGAGAACGAATACAAGGGTTTTGGCTCTGACAAAGAGAAAGGATGTATTATCCGAGAAAAAATGAATCAAGAATATGAATAATACAAGAGATCAATCCTTATAAAGGAGATCAACACCAAAAGGAAAACCTAACCCTAAGGTGTGTGCATTTAATAATTAAATATTAATTATTAAATGACTAATATGTGCATAAAGGGAAATCTTAAGAGGAGAGCAAAGTTAATTAATTACTTTACTCTAACACCCCCCCTTAAGATGAGCTACAATGCAGCTACAAACAATGCAGAAAAAAGCAAAGGAACTACAATGCAAAAGAGGGTCCCGGCAACAAGGCCTGATGAGGTACCCGAATACAAGAAAATCTCTATAAAGCGGAGTAAAGGAGAAAACCCAATGGGAAAAAACTCCTCTCCAAAAAGAGATAACGAATCATGCTGAAAAGAAAACATGAAGGAAGGAAGGCCTCACTGAAACCCCCCAAGGACAACTTCCTTCACCCCAAGCATTGAGCGCAACTGAAGATAGCGCGGAGATGCCAAGGGTTTAGTGAAGATGTCTGCAACCTGCTGCTCTGTAGGAATATACTCCAAGATGAGAGAACCATCCTGAATCAACTGTCTGATGAAGTGCATGTGGATTTCAATATGCTTTGTCCGCTGATGCTCCACTGGGTTGCGAGAAATGTGAATGGCACTCTGGTTGTCACACCAAAGAATAGTGGGACAATCTGGAGGAAACCCAAACTCTGTCATCGATTGCCGAAGCCATAAAACCTCCTGACTGGCTAACACTGCTGCACGGTACTCAGCCTTTGTAGATGATAATGCAATAGCAGATTGCTTCTTGCAAGACCATGTGATAGGACAGGAACCAAGGCAAAAAACGAAGCCAGAAGTAGACTTCCGATCATTGACATCACCATCCCAATCGGAGTCAGTGAAGCCAATGATGTGAGGGGATCCTGAAGAGTAGTGAATGCCATAATGTGTGGTGCCCCGAATATATCTCAAAATACGTTTGGCTGCTTGCCAATGGCTCTCATGAGGATCATGGGAGAACCGAGAGACAAGGCCAACCGCAAAGGAAAGATCAGGACGAGAATGTGTCAGGTACAACAGACTGCCAACCAACTGCCTGTATAAAGTGGGGTCTACTGAAGGAGTAGAGCAAGTGGAAGACAAAACAACACCTGACTGAAATGGAGTGGGGGCAGACTTGCAATCAAGCATGCCAAATTGCTGAAGCATATCAAGAGCATACTTCTCCTGAAAAATGGAAATCCCATCCGAAGACTGAATAACCTGTAGACCCAGAAAGAAGTGCAAGAGACCAAGATCGGTCATCTCAAACTGCTCCATCAAAGCTCTCTGAACACTCTGAATCATGGAGGATGAGCTACCTGTAATGATGAGATCATCTACATATAGCACTAGAATCAAAAGATCACCCTCCTGACGCTGAATATAGACTGTGTGATCGGAATGACAGCGTGTGAAGTGCGAGGAAAGCAAGAAGGAGTCCATCTTCTCATACCAAGCCCTGGGGGCTTGTTTGAGACCATACAATGAACGTCGAAGTCTGCAAACCAAAGAAGTGTCCTGCACAAAACCCTGAGGCTGCTCCATATAGATCTCCTCATGTAGGTCTCCATGCAAGAAGGCAGTCTTCACATCCATCTGAAACACTGTCCATCCCTGTGAAGCTGCAAGTGAAAGTACCAGGCGTATAGAATTCATCTTGGCGACAGGAGCAAAGGTCTCAGAGTAGTCAATACCCTCTACCTGAGAAAACCCCTTCGCAACAAGATGGGCCTTATACTTATCAATAGAACCATCTGCAACATACTTGGTACGATACACCCACTTGCACCGAACCAACTTTCTTCCCTTAGGAAGAGGACAAAGATCCCAAGTATGATTCTTCATCAAAGAAGAATACTCCTCATCCATGGCCCTATCCCACTCTGGGTGTCCTGTCGCCTCTGAAAACTTTTGAGGATCATCTGAAAGGGTATGACTCAAAAGACTAGAACCAGATGTCTGAGCACGAGTGCGACGAGTATCTGAAGGATCACCTGCCAAAGAACCAGCTGCATCAACAGTATCACGGGCCCACTTCGGCAAAGACGGAGCAACTGGTGGTGGTGGAGATGGTGGATCATGATCTACATCATCCTCAAGAGATAAGTAATCCTCAAGAGATGAAGAGGAAGGAGTAGGCAATGAGGGAGAAGCTGGTGATGGAGAATCCATCTGAGGATAGCACTCATCAAACTGGACATCCCGCCGAAACAAGACCTCTCTGGAATCAGGATCAAACAACCTGTATGCCTTAACATCCTCACAGTAGCCAACAAATATGAGTGGTCGGCTCTTCCTCTCCATGGCGTTCCGCTGAGCATCAGGAATAAATGCCCAAGCCTCACTACCAAAAACTCGGAATGGAGAAACATCAGGCTTGACATGGGTCCAAGCCTCCTCAGGAGTCATATGTCGTAATGCCTTATGGGGCATCCGATTCTGAATATAATTGGCACAATTGACTGCCTCAGCCCAAAATGAAGAACTCATAGCTCGAGACTGTATCATACAATTTGCCATCTCCCGTAAGGTTCTGTTCTTTCTCTCAGCAACACCATTCTGTTGAGGGGTATAAGGAACTGTAAACTGATGCTGTAAACCATGCTCAGTGCAAAAATCTCTGAAAGCCTGATTTACATACTCCCCCCCATTATCTGTGCGTATCCTCCTGATAGAAAGTCCAGATTGCTTCTCCACAAATGTCTTAAACTTCCTGAAAGAGTCAAAGACATCAGACTTGTACTTAAGAAAGTACACCCATGTACGTCTGGAGAAGTCATCAATAAAAGTGAGTACATAACGGGCCCCTGAAAAAGAAGGAGTCGGAAAGGACATAAGATCACTATGTACCAACTCTAGGGCTGCCCTAGCACGAGAGGCTCGACCCTTAGGAAAAGGATCTCGATGATGTTTGCCAAGGACACAACCACGACATACACCATCTGTACAAGAAATCTGTGGAAGCCCAATCACAAGTGCCTGTGTACTCATCTGCTGTAGATATCTGTAATTGACATGACCAAAACGCTCATGCCAAAGCCTGCTCACTGAATCTGCATGTGCTATAAGAGAGGAACCAACAGTGTCTGAACTCTCAAAGCCATCAAAACTATATAAGTGAGATGTAGAATCCACACTCCCAGTAGCCACAACCAAGTCAGGATCATGAAGATCTCGAATAACCACATCATGTGGAGAGAACTCAACTGTCTTACCAGAGCCAGAGTGGCAAATCTGATAAACAGATAGAAGGTTTGTCGAAATGTCAGGAACCAAAAGCACATCCTGAAGACAACCACCATCCAATGAAACAGTACCAGAACCCTGAACGGAAAGTTGTGTTGAGTCACCAACTGCAATATGTCGAGTGCCTGTAGGAGCAAGAGCGGTGACCAAATCCTGTGTGTGTGTCATATGGTGAGAGGCACCAGAATCTAGAATCCAAGTGGACGCTGAGGACAATGCTCGTGCAGAAAGAGCATGACCTTTCCCTGTGGGCTGTGAAGGAGGCTGTGGTGCACTGATATTATGCTGCTGCATGGCTTCCTCCAAAGCCTCTAAACGTTTCCAACACCTCGAAACGGGATGTCCTTCCTTGCCACAAAAACTGCAAGGATCACCTGATTTCTTCTTAGTCTTGGAGGAAGACTCACCAGACTTTGAAGATTTGCCCTGTTTAGAATTGGACTGTGGTTTTGAATCAAACTTAGGTGGTGGCTTGGAGGGATTCTCACTAGCCTCTGAATCTTTCTTAGGCTTCGGTTTCTGCTTCTGTTTTCCTTTGGAGGACTGGGCTACCAATGCTTGGTTCTGTGAACCTGAAAGTGAATCCAACTGCTTAAGCTTAGCTTGTTCACGAGTTAGACGACCACAAAAGACCTCAAAAGAAGGCATGACATGTCGAGCACCCAAGGCATCCATGGTGGAATAGAAGGTCGAAGAGAAGATCTGAAATGGACCCCGAAGCTTGGAGAGAATCAGAAAAATGCACTCTGTATCAGTCTTAGTCTTACCACAACCCTGCAAGATTGATCTTTGCTGTTTGAACTTCATCAGAAAGTCCTCAATAGAAGGAAACGAATCAGGTACCAAGGAAGTTAACTCTGCCTCAAGCTGCAAAGCTCTGAACTCGTTGATAGTACCAAAAAGTCCTTCAAACTTGATCCAAATGGCTCGAGGAGTGAGACAACCCTCAAGATGAAACTGAAGACTGTCGGAAATGTGTAAAGCCATCAATCCCATAGCCTGATCCATATTGTTCCTGTGCTGCATAATCTCAAAAGGACGTGTCAACTGAGGCTGAACCTCATCCAAACAGGACCATAACCCTTTTGACTGGAGAAGAGTCATCATGCGACCCTTCCAAGTGTGGTAATTATGCGGTGTGAGAGATTCAATAGGTCTGTCTGCCATCCTGTGAACTGTGCCTCAACTGCTTTGAATTTTTAATTATTATTAAGTGGTCTTTCAGAACTAGACAGAAGATGCAGAAGGGGGTTTGATTTTTTTTTGTATTGGTGTTTGTAAATTCTGGTTTTCTGATGTAAATAACAGAAAGCAAGAGAAAACACCCCCCCACAATGCAAAAAACTAATCCCCAATACAAATTGAAAGCCAGAAAATGATAGAAAGCAATAACGGGTTGAGACAAAATTTGGAGCACCTGAAGATTTTTATGATGAAATAGACTATAGATCTGGAAAGAGCACAGAACCACCTTTCCGACGCCTATTCGCTTTCAAAAAACGGAGTCCGTATGCAAAAGATATGGCTCCTGGAGTGCAAAAAACTTGCTCTGACTTTGACTGGCAAAAAACACTACAAAACAGAAAAATCAGAAAAAAAGTCCTACATTAATTAGATCCGGCTCGGAACCAGCTTTCCAACGCCTATTCGTTTTCGAAAAACGGAGATCGGACGCCCAAGTTATGCCCGATTTTGTAAAACTGCTCCTAAAGGGCCCAAATAGGCCCCTAAGTCCTCAAGGGCTTAAAAAAATCAGCCCCTGGTCCTCTGGGCGACCAGGGGCGGGCGCAGGAGGTGGCGGCGCATGGGCGGTGCTGGGGCGTCGCGGCTGGCGGCGGGCAGCGCGCTGGCTGGGCGCGGGCGGGCTGGCGGCGGGCGGGCTGCGGGTGCTGCGCCGGCGGCGCGGCGGAGGATACCGCCGGCGGCGGCGGTGGCCGGGCGGGGGGGTCCGCTTGGAAGCAGCAGCGCGCTGGCTAGACTGGCTGCGCGTTTTTTAATAAAAAACCCTGCATTTTTTTTAATATTTTTTTTGAATTTTTTTTTAAATATTTTTGCCTCGGTTTTCGTGCCCTAGGGTCGTACGGCCTTGGGGCCAAAAAATTTTTGCCTCCTGGTGCAACTGTGTCCAAATCGGACGAATTTTATATGGAAATAGGGGTTTTTGGGCGCTACAAGCTCAACGGTGAGGTCCGTTTGGGCTCAAAGTGCACCGAAAAAAAAAATACCCCCTATTCCAAAATAAAAAACAGAAGACAAACACAGATCTGATGCAACCAAAACCTGGATCTCAAAATCTTTCAAAAGTCTGAACAAGCTGCAGCAGATCCAGCTCTGATATCATGTAGGATTTGAGAAATACAAATCCACAGAACCCAAAAGAAACCTGCATGCAAGAAACCTGTCACAGAGAAAGAGAGAGAACGAATACAAGGGTTTTGGCTCTGACAAAGAGAAAAGATGTATTATCAGAGAAAAAATGAATCAAGAATATGAATAATACAAGAGATCAATCCTTATAAAGGAGATCAACACCAAAAGGAAAACCTAACCCTAAGGTGTGTGCATTTAATAATTAAATATTAATTATTAAATGACTAATATGTGCATAAAGGGAAATCTTAAGAGGAGAGCAAAGTTAATTAATTACTTTACTCTAACACTTTTCATAGGCATCACATTTGAATCCACAATGTGTGCAATACCACGCAAAATATCAATTCCATTCTTATCACTTTGAAGCATACGTTTTAGACCCTCAATTAAAGGAAGAGCTTGACTATCAGGGTATTCTTGAGACATCCATTGTCGAAAATCATCAAATTGGTTATCCAATTTTGAAAGTTGTTCTACAGAAACCTCATGGAGAGCTTCTTCATCATTAAGAGGATTAGAGGAATTACCCATGTCCTCGTTAAAAAGACCATTCAAATTAGGTTCCATCTCCTCAGTAATTAAACCTTGGAAGGACTTAATTCTAAGGCTTCGTCTAACGGGAATAGTGTAAGTAGGGCTTACTGTTGTAAAACTCATGCACTAAAGAAAGAGAGAAGATTTTGAATTTTAAAGGTAGCAAATTTCAGTAAAACCAGCCAATCTTCCAGATTTAAGCTGTTAAATACAATCAGGACAATCTCCCGAAATTTCAAAAAAAATGTCCGGGACCGTGGCGCTCGGAGTGCACACGGTCCTTGCAACTTTTTTTGAAATTTGCAGGGATGAAAGTTATGATGATTTTACAGCTAACCTGAAAAAATTGAGTGATTTTACGATCTGTAGATAGGCCAAATTAAAGTTGCAATCTCAAAATTGAATCCTACCAAGATTGTCGAAAAATGCAAAATTTGAATTTTGAAAAAGAGAGGGAAACTGAAATTTTGAATTTTATGATTTTAGAGGGAATACCAAAAGCAATGCAAGTTTTGGATTTTAAAAATTGACTTAATTTCACGCAAAATTCGATTTTGAAAGCAGAAATCAAAGTTGTTGTAATTAAGCACTTAATTTCAAAAGTCACAAATTGCAAAAATTTGAATGAATTACTGAAATTTCGAATGAATGATAACACACTTTTCATATTTAGGACTGTAAGAAACACAATTTTGACACAAATTTCAATTTCAACAATTTTTGAATGATTAGAAGCCTCAATCCAAGCAATCGCTAGACCAACTTTGACTGTAATTTTGAAGGTGTTAAAATTGATAAAATCAGCCAAAATTTTGGATTTTAGCAGAAAAATACAGTAAGATCTCGTTCCCGAAATTTCGAAAAAAATGTCGGGGACGATGGCGCTCGGAGTGCACACGGTCCTCGCAACTTTTTTCCAAATTTTCAGGGATGAAAGATATTGTGATTTTATTGCGGAATCCAAAGTTACAGCCGATTTGGAGATGTTTTGATCAGTGAATTTGTCGGACAAAGGTTGAATCAAGAGGGTTTCAAAAATTAGGGTTTTGACACATAACCACTTAATTTTCAAAATTAAAGCACAAATATTAATTGATAATTTGTAATAGAAGGGCAGATCTGAAACAAGCATTAACAATTAAACATTTCACAAGTTTAATTACTTAAAAAGAAAATTTAGGGTTTTTATGCAATTAACCTCTAAAATTTTGCAAAAGATCAAACATGGAAATGTAATCAAGGAATCCAATTTTCAGATCTAACTATGAATAATCAGAAAGGATGTTCACGTCAGGTTCACCAAAATGTAAAGCGGAAAATCGCGATCGAACCCTAGTTGCTCTCCCCTCTTCCAACTCCAAGGAGAGAGAAGGAAGATTCACTAGGGTTGATGGTTTTCACTTAGGGGAGAGACTTTACATTCAAAAGAGGGGTTGAAACCCACAAGATCCAATCCCACACAATGCAAGATTGGATGCTAAATGTGTTTCAAGGGTTAAGAAAGCAAGGCTACCCTCTTTTGTAAAGAATGTTGATAGAAGAATTAAGCTAGGAATGCATAGAAAGTGACAAAGATTCGCTTATAAACTGAGATAGGGATATAGGATGAAGCTGCGGACCTGGAATTAGCAGTAAAATGTCGATACGGCGTTGTCCTGCAAATTTGAGCAAAAGTTGTCAGGACGATGGCGCCCAGCGTGCACACGGTCCTCCGAAAAATCCGCGAAACGAAGGGGGATCTGTTCGTCTCTGCACAAGGATTCCAGATCTTCAATTTCAGCCGCGTACCTGCAACCTACACACAGAAAAGCGAAGACGATTGGGGGGTTAGGGATTAGGGGTTTGCCTTTAGGTCAAACCCCGGTTTTGGAATTAACCAAGAAATGAGAAATGTTGTAAATGTAATGTAAAACAAGTACTAATACCTTGTTGTAAGGATGTTTGTATCCTTATGTGCGAAGGTATAGATGTTGTTGTTTGTTGTATTGTTGTATGTTGTATGTAGCATGTAGTAAGTGATCTCCTCTTCAATGGTTGAATCCTTGTCTTGAATGCAACACTTAGCCTTGAATGGAGACTTAGAATGATCAATTGCTTGAAAGAATGCTTGAATGCTTGAGTATAGTTTCCACGCTTTTTCCATCATATCAAATGAAAGAGGAAAATGTAGTTTATATACTTGCCAATTAGGGTTAATAGACTGATTTTCCCGACCTTAGGCCGACCAGGAAAGATAATTTTCCAATTTGCAAACATAAAGACCCGAAGTCCAAAAGAGACCGGGCCCAAAATAGGACTCAGGGACCAGGGCGTTGGGCGCTCTGGTCCCACCTCCCGAGACAGCAGGGTGCAAAGGAGGTTCAGGCCAGGGTGCAAGAAAATGCAGTTTTTGGTGTCATAATCAGGTTTCAGGGTCTCCATTCAGGTTGCGTGTTGCGTCGCCATCGTGAAGACCAAAATGCAGTCGAAATTGCAAGTGTCACAATTTTAGGACGCTACAATAGGTAATTACAAATTTGGAGATGAACTTGCATGCTTCCCCCAATTGCATTGTTTTGCAAGATATTTCAGTCATAGACCTCCCTACTTTCTTTGGCATTTGCTTATCTAGAGACTTCACAACCAAAATAGGTGGGTAATTGTCCTCAAATTGGTCCCACATGTTATTTAGGACTAGATATGGTACAAATATTGTCATTAAAACAGAGCTTGTTGCTAATGATCTATAATGTCCCCTTCTCGATGAGGTGCTTTCAGTGGTCCATTGGCTTATTCTTGAGACCCGTAGGCTATGTGGAATGAAGAATTAGGGTTTCAAACATTAGTGAGGCAAGAACTTACTATTTTTAGTAAGTCAGGGGTTGGTTGTTTGGATGATGTTGTCCTACTGGGCTTTCCATGCTCTGTCACTGTGTGCGAAAATCGTGCTTTTTGGAGCAGTAATGCATGACTTACTATTTTTAGTAAGTGGCAGTATGGAGTATTTCTAATTTTGGCAGTGGACAAGATCCTGGTCTTGCAGTAGTTCTTTGGTCTTCTTTACTCCGCTTCATCCTGGTTTTTGTTAATGATCAGTATGGGAGTCACAAGTAACTTAATTAAATATTATTTCCTTGTCAAAGGTTTAATATTTAAATATTTGCAGTTACTGATTAATTGTGGAGATGACTTAGGAAAAATAATTAATTAATATTCATATGATTATTTCCTAAGTCAAATGGCGAATTTGTGGTGGCCATTTAGGGGATTAAACATCTTTGGTATAATGTTTGATATTGTAAAAAAGACGCCACCATGAGGAAGTTCGAACTTGCCCAGGAAAGGTAAGTGGGCGCCATGTTAAGTAGGGAGACATAAGGAGAAATGAAGGTGAATTTGAATGGAGTTTGGCACCATTTGCATTTGCATTTGGGTAGGTGTGGAGTAATAAATATGAGCCTTGGGCTCTCATTCTGGTTATCTTGAAATTTTGCATTGTTATGTTGCCGAATTGGTGTCAAAACTTTGAGGCTTCAGAGTGCGGCTCCCTATTGCTTTTCAGTTTCATACTTGAAATGCAGTACCTACCTACGTGTTGTAATCTACTATACTTTCATTTCTTATCTCAGTCTTTTTTGTGTTTGGAGTGATTTATGGAGTTGTTGGTTTCCCTGTGGCTGAAGCACATTTTTTATCACACCTCTCTGCCTGAGTGTCTGGTTATTCTCAGTACTGGTTCAATCATCCTTCATGTTGCTGGCGATTCATACTGTAAGTTTGTGGCACCTTTCATTGAGTATTAAATTTATTAAAGTAAATCGAAATTTCCTAGCTAGGCGTGGGGTTTTGAGGGTGCATTGGGATGCAAGCCAAATAATGTGGGGGGTTCTGATGGCTTCCATTTGGCTTTTTTTAGTCGATGTTGTTATAGTGTTAGTTTGGGAGTGATTTGGGGTGTTTTGAGTGAGTATTGAGAGAGATATGAGTGATTTAGTGGGTTTATAGAATGTTGGTTATGCATTTCCAGCCTGTTGTTTTTTATCTTAGAAGAGTTTCATGATCATTATCTTTTATGTTCATCATTATTCTTCTGCTCTCACTCTCCCTTTTATTGTAAGGTTAAGTAGTAGTACTACTGACCCATTCTGGATTGTAATCTCTCATCCCGCTGAAAAGTGGAACAGGTTGGCTTGCCGCCTACATCTATTAAATTGTAATTCAGTCCTCCTGCTGCATAAGAGGTCGAGTGATGATTGGTTATAATGGTCCTCCTATTGCATAAGTGGTCGAGTTGAGTATTTTGTAATTCAGTCCTCCCGCTAAAATATTGCGGTTGAGTGATTTGTGTCTAATGTATGGTTCTCTTGGTTGGTTCACTGTCAAGTTTCTTGCTTTCCCGTTGGATAAGCGGAAGAGGTTGGCTTGCCGCCCAGTATTGTATTTACTTTATTATTCCAGAAGATTTGTGATCTAATGATCCCCTCATCACCGTATGCTCTCACCTTCCCACATTGGGCACTTGGTGTTCAGAAAGTGGAAGGGTTACATTTTCAGCAAGCTTTGAGTTTATGTTTTCTAGCCTTAACGAGTTATGTGTTGGTGAGTAATTCTTATTGCTCCTAAAAACAAAACAAAATTATTCAGGATATTACATGATCATATTGAGCCCTACACTCCTAGTCCTATAAACTTGAATTGCACTTTACATGATGAAGAGGATGAGTGTATAATTGTAGTGTCATAAAATTGCGACCCTAGCAATTTACGATTGCATTAGGGTCCTCACGCATGTGAATTTGAATCCTTTAGCGTGATCGGAGACCGGAGAGTGCTCGCCTTGCGAAAACAACTTCTTCCTTGGCCTCTGCATCAATCTGTCTGCGCTCTGCCCTAGACAAAGGTGTAGGATAGGGGTGTGGTGCCCCTGTCCCCCCTTGGATAGGGGAGTGGTGCCCTTGTCCTCCTAGGACAGGGGTGTGGCGCCCCTGTCCCTACCCTATTTTGGGGTAGGACCTTTCTAGAGCATGCATTGTGGATTGTGTTGTGAGTAGGAAATCTCCCTGATGTCAGCCCATGATAAAATTCAAATCCTTTAAACATATATTTAAGGGGGCATTCACTCTCTCATTTGCATAATTTGGATGAGTGGAAAATTTACAAGCGATCAAGCATTCAAACATTCAAGCATTCTTTTCCAGCATTGAGCATTCTCAAGTCTCCCTTCAAGGCTAGTTGTTGCATTCAAGTCAAGGATTCAACCATTGAAGAGGAGATTGATTCCAACATACAATTCCACACAAACATTTCTATCAGCATTGCTACTACAACCTCCCTTGAGGTGATTTACAATTCAGTCTTTCATTTACATCTACTTGCAAGTACTTTATTTCATTACTTGGTTAATTCCAAAACTGGGGTTTGACCTAAAGGCAAACCCCCAATCCCAACACATTTCCCTTTCTTTTATGTGTATAGGTTGCAGGTGCACAACTGTACTTTCGGATTCAGGCTTCATTTGCAGAGACAAAAAAACCCTTTTTGTTTCGCAGATTTTTCGGAGGACCGTGTACATTCCCGCCACAATCCGAACAACTTTTCGTCAAATTTGCAAGGCGACTTCGTCTTGACATTTTACTACCAAATCCAAGTGCACAACTTCATCCCATATTTCGATCTCAAGCTATAATCAAACAAAGGAATAAGGGGATCAACTTAACATTCTTAATTCATTCAGAATTCAATCTCTCATCTTTATGTGGAGATTGAATCTAGTGAATTACCCCTTATCTTCCTAATGTAATGGTGAAAAGTGTTTGAAGGATAATCAATAGTGAAACTCTCATCTCTCTTTGAGGGAAAGGGTTAGTTTTCCTCTTGATCTATCACTCATCATTTTCCCACCATTACAATAATCTATTAGCTTGTTGCTCTCTTGGGAGAGGTCCCTAATTCCTTATTAGATGAGTGGGCTAGTTCCTTTCAATTTTACCCAATCAATGAAGCTAAGGAGGCCACCCTTAGCACTTATTTCCTTTATGAGGAGAACAATCTTATCCCTAATCTCACCAAAGTACAAGAGGAACCAAAGGAATTATGAAGCATGTTTTTTCATGGTTCAAGAAACAAAAATGGTGTAGGCATTGGTGTAATGTTGATTTCTTCTAATGGGGAGAATAATTACTTTTCATTTAGACTTCATTTAAGTTGCACTAACAATGTAGCTAAGTATAAAACTTAATCCAAGGTCTCCAAATGGTAGAAAGAAGAAAGGGCAAAGCTCTAATGGTCTTTGGAGACAGTGAGCTAGTTGTTACTCATATTAGAGATCAAAGAATAACAAAGAATACCCTGCTCAAGTTATATAAACATCGAGTTTGGGACTTGATTGAAGGATTTGAGGCCTTCAACATTCAAAGTTTTCCTAGAAGCAAGAAAAAACATGTTGATAGACTTGCAGTAGTTGGTGCACAATATGATATACCAGCACATATTGCAAGTACAAAGGAGAAACATATCAAGCTTTTTATGAGGCCTCTTTTCCGAGACAACCTAATAAATAAGCAAGTATTTTATTCAGATCAACAAATAGTCAATTTTTTACAAGATAAAGCAGAGTTCTCTGCTAAAAATTAATCTATGTTGCAAGACCAATACATAGATCAATCCAATAAGTTGCCTAAAGGTTTAGTCACCTTGGAGGGAATTTTCAATTCAAATAATCAGTAATGAGTAAAGAACTAACTAAACTAAACTAAACTAGAGGCCTATCAATCCAAAAATAGAGGTCTATCAATCCCAAGATAGAGCCCTTAATGAGTAAAGAACTAACTAAACTCGTAGAGGCTAATCTTATTTTTCCTCTCAAGCATTCCTCATGGGTAGATAATCTTGTCCTTGCAAGAAAGAAGAATGTGGAAATCAAATTATGTGTAGACTTTAGGGATCTCAATAGAGCCTCCCTTAAGCACCATTATCCCCTACCATCCATGGAACAAAATATATCCAAGGTTAGTGGCTCTAAAAGATTTTCATTCTTAGATGGGTATTTAGGTTATAATCAAGTTTCAGTCTAATAATCAAACCAATATAATACTACTTTCACTACTAAATGGGGCACTTATGCCTTATTGTAAAATGCCATTTGGTCTAACCAATGCAAGGGCTACATTTCAAAGGGAAATGGACATGGCTTTTAAAGGTGTATTAGAAAAATTTGTGCTAGTGTATCTTGATGATGTGATTGTTTATTCAAACAATCCAGCTGATCATTTTGATCATCTCAAAAGTGCAAAGAATATGTTGTTTCTTTGAACCCAAGAAAGTGTGTGTCTGTCACTGATCAAGGCAAGTTATTCAGAAACATTATATCAAAGGATGGTTTGGTCCTAGATCCAGGAAGAGTGGAAGTTATTCTTCCTCTTTCACTCCCTATTCACAAGAGAGGATTGTAGAGCTTCCTTGGTAGAATCAAATTTATGAGAAGGTTCATCCCCAACCTTGAAATCATGGTCACAACTATGTTGAAACAAAAAAAAATAGTATTCAATTGGACCAAGAGAAGGATAGTTTTGAGCAGAACATGCAAGCAATTGCACAAGTCCCATTGTTGTCAATCCTTATTATGAAAATGATTTTATCCTCTATACCCTAGGAGGAGATTCAACTATGTCAGCTATCCTAACCCAACTGAATGGTGAAGCTTTAGAGTAGCCTATTGCCTTTTTCAGTGAAGGACTCAAAGAGTATGAA
The DNA here is from genome assembly GCF_030272615.1 of Cryptomeria japonica. Classification (NCBI taxonomy): domain Eukaryota; kingdom Viridiplantae; phylum Streptophyta; class Pinopsida; order Cupressales; family Cupressaceae; genus Cryptomeria; species Cryptomeria japonica. The sequence continues at coordinate 440,468,919 of NC_081410.1, forward strand.
ATCGAGTATAGTTATGCTGAGAAGCAAGTCCTCACTATTATAAGGGCATTAAAAAAGTTCAAACATATGATATCCAACAACAAGATCCAGCTATCAGTTCCTCATGCAAGTATTAAGGACTTCCTTTTTGAACAAGCACGTCAGTGGGAAGAGAGTTGGATGGATCACAAAGGTCATGGAATATGACCTGGACATTAAGATCACTAATCTTGTAAGAGGCAGGGGCCTATGTGAGAAATTTGTTTCATCATTTGAAACTCACCCAAAGGTTGCCCTTGTGCTACAAGAAGAAGAACAATGAGCCAAAAATGATTATAAGCAATCAATTAGATGGAAGATATGATTACCTTCTTGAAGGAAGGTAAATATCGCCAAGGTCTTCACAGAACAAAAAGAAGACATTTTAGATTGCAATCCATTTCTATGTTTTGGTGGATGGCATTCTTTTCAGAAAAGACCTTAATGGTGTTTTCTTAAGATGCATACAAGAAGATCAAGTTACCAAACTATTAGAATAATTCCATGATGGCTCCTCAAGAGGCCATTTCTCTACAAGGACTACGACCATAAGGATAATGAGGGTTGGCTAATATTGACTGACCCTATTCAAAGATTCACATCAATGGGTGAGGAAATGTGACAAATGTGCCTTCTCCTCAAGAAAACAAAGGCTTGTCACCCTTCCCCTTCCCAATTCAAGCAGATTAGCCAATTGCACAAAGGGGATTAGACTTCATTGGACCTATTAATACTCCATCAAGTGTTGGTCATAAATGGATTTTGACAGCCACAAATTACTTCACAAGGTGGATAGAGGCAATAGCATGGAAAGATGTCATTGAGAATTTAGTTATTAACTTTCTTGATGGTATTGTGACAAGGTCTGGTACCCCATCTACCATCATTTCGGACAATGCCAAGGTGTTTATTGGAGCCCAAATCAGTTCATGGGTTGTTAAGTGGGGTATTTACCTAGATACCTCATCAAATTACTATCCTCGAGGAAATGTCTTGGATGAGTCTTCTAACAAGAATCTCATCAAGACAATCAAAAGGACCATTGAATACAATCAAATATTTTGGCATATCAAGTTAAAGATAATATTATGGGCTGCCAGGATTAAGCCCAAGAGAGCTATTGACAACTCACCTTTCATGTTAGTGTATGGAAGAGAGGCAAGACTTCCCCTATCTCTTGATTTTCCCTCTATTGAATTAGCAAACTAGTTAGAGCTAGCAAAGAATGATGCAATGAAAATCAAGTTAACTGAACTAATTGACCTAGAAGAAGTCAGAATCAAGCCATACTAACACTGTGGTCACTCCAAAAATAGGTCAATAAGGGCTTTGACAAGAAGGCTACTAAAAGAACCTACAAAGAGGATGACCTATTCCTCAAATGGGATGCAAATAGAGATAAGTCAGCCCGACATTCCAAGTTTGATTCTATCTAGAGTGGCCCATATGTCATCACCAACTACAAAGAGCCTAATTCATTTCAACTATCCAGGCCAAATGGTGAGCTGTTACCCATTCTTGTGAATGGGATTTATCTCAAACCTTGTTTTTATGAAGGTCTTGAGGTGTTGTATATATTATCTAGGCATTCATTTATTTCCAAGAAGTGCTTGAGAACAAGATCTTCCTTCTTGGAATGGCAAAGTTTTGATCTTTTGCAAGTTACAAAGGAAAGGTCCAACAAGTTTATTGCAGTCATGAATATGCTCCCAATGGATTTCTAAGCATCTGGTCATATGCAAGACAAGCTTGCATCCCCTCTAAGTCACAAAAAATGCTGACATTTTATATCACCATCAAGCCATCAGTTACCATCAACCTGAGATGTCAAAAATGACTTAAACCCTTTTGTAATTGACCCCCTAAAGGCCTTAAATCCTAAACCCTAAGCCTTGTTCTAATCTTTAGTTGAGTTGCTATTATTGGTCAAATCACTAAAGTCAACCGGCTGGAGCATCCCTTAACCATTTCTAGAACTATCCCCAAGCTCTCCGCTACCAGTTACCTTGTCCTGTTATATCTCCACTTTATCTCTCTCCCCACCATCCTACAGAGGTCATTGGTTAACCCTCACCGTAGTACTATACCCATCAATGATCAAAGTTTGGGCAGCCTTGTATGATAGCAATAAAGTTGTTGACCCACACTATCTACATGGCAAGGGGGTGAAGTAGTCTTGTAGCCTAGCAATAAAGTTGCTAACCCACACTATTTACATGGTGAGGGAAGAAGGTGTCTTGTGGGGTAGCGGTAAGAATGAAGTAATGGTTTGATTTAACTCCCATTGTCCCGCAAAGGGACAAAAACTTGTTAGGAGGAGTGTTGCAATATCGTGATGTACACATTTGAGCTTACAACCAACACACTACTAAAACAAGGATGTTTTACAAAGATGTTGTGGGTAGGCAGTGAACTCGTTGAACTGTGGATGTTTCAAAACTTGTTCGCAAGGAGATCGCAGTAAGGTGGTAAAGACATCTATTGTTACTGCAACCCCGCAAGAAGGGAAAGCAAGATCAAAGAGATGCTTGCAATAGGGTGGTAAAGCATCTATAGTTACCGCAGCCCTGCAGGAACTCCTAGCTCGATATCGATAGTCCATCAAGAAATGTAGGTGCATAATGATGATGATGATATTTTAATCACCTATTATAAGGACTCGAAACAATGCATCTAATCCATTCATTTCAATGTGAAGACAGATCTAATGGCTTGCATTCAAACTTTATGAAGATCATTCAAATTCAAGCGATTGCCCGAGGTTGTTGACGACTAGTAGGTCAACATTTATTTTTTGACCTTGTCGACAGCCCAAATCTGATCCGATTTTGCCCCAACCACTTCCAACTAATGTAGGGTGGTTTCCATTACTTCGTCCAAGCTCTGTAAATGCTTCTCAAGGATACCCATGTTCATTTACTATGCATAAAGGCCTTTGTATCCTGACAAGGAATGATTAGATGCCATCTTCTTATGACAGAGTTGCCTGGATTTTGATGCCTCCTGCCTTCATTAACTATGCCATGCCTCCTTATTGTCCTTCTCTGCATGTATGGATCTATTCTAGGACGTAAGCAATTAGATCTTTGATCCGATTCATGGATCTTCATTTATGTTGTAACCTAACCCTAGTCACTTAGTGTTTCTAAGGTTAAAACCCCAATCAAAGTTATGACTGGACTATAAGGATAATATTGTAACATATTTTCAAGGTTCTTCTCCCTCTCTTAGTTTTCAGTAAATCATCTTGCCTTTTCTTAATGAAATTACTTATTTTGCCTCCTTTCTCACTCATACTTGTTGTGTAATGTTATTACCTTCTTGTTGGATTAATTCTTTCCTTACTTCTATGTTATATGATTATGTAAACTCTCTTAGTTGATACTGTATGTGAATAACCCTTTGTTCCTTTTAGTATTTTTTAAAAATCATACCTTCATATTCTCTTTGGAAGACAAGTTAAGATAGAAATCTATGTAGTTGTGGTAATTTCATTGGCACATTGTGCATCTTTTAGGCTCAGAGAAGAACGAATTTTAATCTTTGTGCATGACCTCTTTTACTTATCTGTACTCCTCTCTTTTTCTCCGCAAGTTAGGAAAAATAAGTTTAGGAATAGGCTTTACAATTGTTGGGTTGGTTCAACACTATGTCCTGATTGGAAAGGAAGTTGGCTTTCTCCAGAGACTCAACCTCATATGTCAAGGTCTGACACTTGGAGGTTGTTTCCATGTTTCAAAAAGGTTGTTTGAGTTAATATCTCAAGCAAGGGTGCAAAATTTTGTGAGAACAAACACATAGGGCCTAAGTTAACATGTGAGTAGTTTCCCACTAATGACTAGATAGGAAATAACCTCATTTACACTAACACCCCCCCCCCCTTGAGTGCAACTTAGAGAGATGAAATTAAATTTCAAATGGTGCAATATGAAATAAGATAATGAGTCCCATCTATTAGGCCATGTTAAGTGCCCATGTACAAATGATCTCTCACAAACAAAGAAAAGCAAAAAACCCAATCAGACAAAAATCCCCCCCCCAACAAAAAAGAGAGAATTGAAAATTGGATCATGTAATAGTGATAGAATAAGTGATGTATGGAGGTCTCACAAAAAATATACCCCCAAGCACTAGATCCATCACAAAAATACAATACAATAACCCCTCCAATCAAGGGAAAGATAGAGACTACATATCCCACCCATAATGAAATATCATCAAAATCATTGAAGAAAGTTTGAAGCCAAAAGAGAATCCAATGGTGAGAAACAACATGTCTCCCCTTAGGAAGAAAGAAATCCAATAGTGAATGTTGAGGAAACTCCATATCCATGAAGAAGTAAGAGGGAAGAAGTCTCACAAATGAAATCTCTAAAAAAGAATCAAGTGCCTCTAAAGATGTCTCATCAAAATTAGGAAGAACCCCAATCAAATAAGAAACAAAAGAATGAGGAGTCTCAAGCACATCCTCCCATGGAAAATCTACAAATAGGAGAGTTACCTCCTCAAGCATGTCCTCCAACCCTATCAAAGAAGAATAATAACCCAAGTTTGAAACACATGAAATGAATCCAACCTGCAACCACAAATCTAAAAAATTTGATATATCCCACTCTACTGAAGTAATGGGGGAATCATGGAAAGATTCACAAACCAATTAGGAATAGAGTCCTCTAAAACAAAATTGTTGCCCACACTAGAATGACAAGATCTAGGAAAATAAGGATCATTGTCTTGATAGAAGTGGGAAAAAAATATACATCTTAGACTAATGATCAACCCTACCCACAACAATAAGCACTCCTTTTTTCTTGACAAATGAACATTGAATTGGAATTGAACTCAATTGTGTTGCCTATTTATCTAATATGATAAATTGAAGGAAGATTATGGGTAATCTCATGAATGCAAAGAAAAATGAATATTAACCCTATAACCATGTCCATATCATCCATAGAAACAACATTAACATATTGATTATTCATAGTCAATATCCTATAATAGTTGTGATGCTCTAATCGAATCTGGAATAACCACATCAAATCAGCAAGAAATATGTATAGAAGCACCTGAATCAATGATCCAGCCAATATCTCTATCAACATGAGTGGTGATTAATGCATGAAATTTTTGTTTCAATTCCCCATTAGCAATCTTGATCACTAAATGTGTATAGAATATGAGTCATTATTTAAAGAAGAAGATTGTGAAGTAGAAGATGAAGAACGAATGAAAATATTATTATCCTTGAAAACTTGTTTCAACCCATGAATTTTCTTATTATAACAAACTTGTTCACTATGTCCAATCCCTTTATAAAAGCTACACTTAGGCTTCTCTTTCTTGGATTGAACCTCTTTAGAATATGTGGTGGAAGTCTCACTGGGTTTTGTCTTAGCATTCTTATTTTTCTTCCATTTTCCCTTAGATGATGTAGTTATCAATGCATGAGAGTTGGGAGTGACATCAAATTGAATAAGCTTAGATTGTTCCCTAGTCAATCGTTCACAAAATTTCTAAAATGAAAAACACTTTTCAATTTATACAAAATCATAAATATGCATTCCTTATCAATTTTCTCTTCCCCACAACTTGCTAATTGCGATCTCAATTATTTGAACTTTAACCCAATAATCCTCAATAGTAGGAAACACATTAGTAGAAAGAGATGTCGATTCTACTTCTAATTGTATAGCCCTTACCTCAAACTGAACCAAATAGATCCTTGTACTTGTCCCATAGCTATCTAGATGTAGTCTGAACCAAATAGATCCTTGTACTTGTCCCATAGCTATCTAGGTGTAGTGCACTCCTCAATGTGGAAGAATAATGAATCTAAAACATACATGGAAACCAAGCCCATTTCCTCATCACATTTATTTCTATGTGCAAATCTTTCATACTCTTTAGTAAAAGTAGGTTGTTATTCAAAGTAGACCATAATCCGTTAGACCAAAGAAATATTTGCATCCTAACCTTCCATGTATGATGGTTATGAGCAGTAAGAACCTCAAAATCTGAATCATCCATTAGAGCCACAAGCATAAATTGAGGAAAATAGACAAGTATTTCATAGAAATTGATTTGCAACCTCGAATATTGATGCACATCTAAAAATGAAGCTTCCCACAAATAGAACCTCTCTAGGAGACAGTATGTCCAAGTAATCAAATAGATGCCAAAATAGAAAAAAACTCAATAAATAATACCTGGGGCTGAATCTAGAAAAAATGCAGAAATAGAATGATAGAGCTCCTGATGACCTTTGAAATGTCGTTGGAATCACTAAAATCGAATAATTTGGCAAAAAATTGTGAGCTCAAGAGTCTAAAAGGGAGAATTCACTTTAAGCTACAATAAATTCTACCAAACAACAAAATTCTAAGAAATAAACCGTACCACAGGAAAATTTGCAGAATCACCTTTGCAACAATATCTTGTTTGAAAAATTCTGCATCCTGGAGCAAGAGTTATCTCAGTTTTCAAAAATAAAAAGGTCTAATTTGGGCACATAGAGACCATAAATAGCGCCCTGGGCACGTTAGCCTTGGGTCATCAATGTGACATTAGGTGGGTGATTGATCTCCATTATATACATATGGTTGGTGCAGAATGTCATTCACTCAGCCCAGTCTGAGTGCCCAATGGGGTAACTGAATGTCCTAAATGGAGACTCATCTAATTATCGACTAAGAACGTAACTCTAGAATGATGTTGTCATTGTATGTGTAGAAAATGTTTCTTAGGCCTTCTATTGTTACATGAAATAAATGTTAACTAAGAAGGCATAGCAATACATGAAATGGAAATCATATTATACAACAATTATTGTGGGTTACTTGAAGAGTGACTTGGCAGTGGCTGCGGGTAACAATATGCTAATTTAGTTGCAACCAAGACTCTATTAAATGATTGTATTAACATAATTCCTAAACTAATAGTAGTTAAGAAAGTAACATTAATCTAGTGAATACATGAATGAATGAAACTAATCTAACTGAAAGAGAATAAGGAGAATCACACAACCTTGAAAGTGGCCAGCCAGCTTGAGGAATGCAATCTCCAAAAAGTAACAAAACACTTAAGTCAAAATGTAATACTCATTGTTCATTCATGAATTCAAATATAATAACATACTTAAAGATATTCAAAAAATCTAGCCTGGGATATCATATTGATTGTCTATTAACAATTGGAAGAAAAGCTATATATTGTCACAACAGACAAAACTTGAACAAAACTCTCCCTTTAAACAAATTGAGAGAGACTACAACATTTACGCTCTACAACTAATCCTAATGTGTGTCATTCCTCCTTACTATTGAGAACGACTTATCCAAAATGTAACAACAACTACATTAACAAGAGTCTTGTTCTAAAATAGACTCTTTATTTGGCAATAACACAAAATTACCAACGTGCACAAACATATTAACTGTATTTATGAGATATAGCTTCATCATCATCCATGATGCTACAAATTTTCCATGTTGCGGGTTGGACATAGTCAATCAAAGACTCCACATGACCACACTTTCCTCTCCAACCTTCATCTTCTTCCATGGGGATAGGCAGGATGAACCTCATTGGTTGTGGGTGAATAATAATCACACAAGTTGTGGGTTGGTTGAGGTTCTTTCATTTGCATGTTAGTCCTTTACAACAAGAATATATCCACATAGATTATTATATACAACATATTGAAAGCATTACAATTATTAAAATGCATAGCATAATTCGTATCAACATGTCATATATATACCATTAAGTAGGTGATAGTATGGTTCAGAGGATAATTAAAGCATATCATAAATTTGATAAGTTTGATGAAAGTAATAGGAAATAAACAAAAACTAGGACAATCCCAAGACTCATTATTGGGTTGAGTGTAAAAATAAAAGTGTTTCCAAGGATGGTGGTGGGACAAAGGATAGCCTGGTGGAGCAAAGGATGAGAGGGGCTCTGACGACAGGTGTTCGTGCTACCCAAAGAAGAACTCCAATAAAAAATCAATCGGTGGTGTGGTAGGTGAGGGCCCAATGTGTGACTCCTAGTGATAGGTTAGTTCGTGAATATTCACTGACAAAACCAATAAATGACCCTAGTATGGCATACTAATTTCAACCACAACCACCAATACAATGACCACCACAAATTAAAACCGACCCCGAATTTTGAAATGTGATATTTTAATAATAAAAAATTATAAACATGTCAATGGACCAAATGCAAAAATAACACAACCAAGGTATGTAATTGACATAAAACGTTGGAAAAATATGAAAAAAAATATTGAATTATGCCAAAATATTTTGCCAAACATGCTCAACAAACAGTTGATGGGATTTTTTTTGCCAAGATTGTACTGATACATACAATACAACTAGTTATGAATTTGTATAGCCATACAAAATTACCAACTCTGTAAAAAAACCTTTGTACCCCTAGACAAAAGTTTCAAATTTTGAGGATTTGATAGGCATTCCTAAGGTTTTTGAGCCTTCTAGATGCAATGTTAGGGTCATATTTGGCCCAATCTACTCCAAAATATTAGCTATCTCTTGGATCTAGCAATTTGCCCAAACTTCAAACCCTTCTAACTTTGGCAAATATTGATGGATTTAAATGAAACAAGAGCTAATCGTGACTTTCTCAACCATCCTAGTCTTATTGGCGAACCCATATCTCCTCAAACACGGGCCAAAATTAACTTGCAATGAAAAATCTTCTAGATTATGACTCCTAGGACCTAAGTACATGTAACATGTGAATAGGTTCCCACTAATGACTAGATAGAAAATAACCCCATTTACACTAATAGTAAGCTCTTGTCGTACAAGCAAGTAATAAAGTATCTCTTTGACAATAGGCTACTTCATGTGGAATACTATATTAGAGGATAAGGGAAAACATGGGAAGTTTGATCCTTTGTGGCTTAGGTCATACAAAGTTGCTAAGGAGTTTGGTCATGATGTGTACCACCTCAAGGATTTAATAGGATATTTGATAGAGCTATTAGTTCATGGCTAGCATCTTAATCACTACTTCTCATAAATAATGACGTTCTACCCTAAACATGTGGTATTTTGTATGTATATTTTCTTTGTGCAATCATGACCCTAATTAGTCCTGAGGAAGTCTAATTGTCTTAGTCCCCGTTGTGTTGTCCCTTATTTATCATTTACCATTGAAAATCTAAATTCTCACCATTCCTACAAGAGATACATATCTCCAACCAAAGCCAACTTTGGGACCTAATTTGAAAGTGCAAAGTTTTCTTAGAGCACCAACCCCTTGTGTAGTTAAACTTATTCTTCCCATCATATATAAGTAAATTTGATAAATTTTTAAATGGGCCCTCTTTATCAAGATTGCCTTAGTTGTGTTCCTCTTCATCATCTTATTCATATCACATGCTAAAAGTTATAAAAATATAATAAGGTTCTATTTTTGGGAGTGTTGTATTTGTTTTCTACTACTTTTGCAGTGTTGTGAATCTTTGGTGCACTACCAAATCTCTTTTGATTATCTAACTTCCAAATCTCATTATTGATCTCACATAAAAGTTTCATAATGCTTATTGGCCCCTCTCTTCCTTCCATTTTCCTTCAATCTCTCGATTTTCATTATTTTGATGATAATCTAGACTTCCCTTAGATGTCTTGATGTCTTGATCTCCTTTAATTTCTTGCATCCTCACAATCTCCTATTTTCCTCTTCTTTGTGAACTTTCAAAGTTTGTTTCGATTTGTTCCTTTTCCTTCTTCCTCGCAACATCTAAGCTTTCCTTGCACTTGGTTCCCAAATTCATTCGCAATCCTTCTTGCAAAAATCTTTCCAACCTTCAGCTATACATAATTTTAGTTCCCATATCTTTTCCATCTTTCATCCACTTTTCTTTTGTGGAATCTAATTACACTTTCGAACTTCCTCTAATTCTACCCCCACGTCAAACTACCAGCCCTTCGTGATTTCCATGTATTATTTTCATCCTTTCTTACAAAATTGCAGTTGACCTTTTCACTTCCATGACAATATCTTGTATTGATTTCAAATAATGTAAAACTTCATATTTCTTCTAATTCACCTCAACCACTCCACTGATCTTCCCAATAAATTATTAATGACTTGATTTGACTCCTCCAACTACTCTAAATGAATTTATGTGCAATATCAATAGTGGATAATGAGGATGAACATGTTTTCATTAATGTGATGATTGAATTATGGATGCAATTGATATTCATGCAAGCTATAAGACACCTATTCAATGGATTTTATTGGATTTCAATTAATCTCATTGTTGAATGTCTAATATCTAACTCTTAGTCAAATTCTTATAAGGGACTAGGTGACTGAAAAAGTGTTATATATACCAATTTACTTGTCATTCCAAGGGTCAATCATTTCTACACATCCACATAATTGCAAGTGTTAAAAATTGTCTAGGGTGTCAAATCTCATATGTCTAGTTGCTTATAGAGTAATATGTTCTATAAATTACAAATAGCTGGCAAGTGTTTGACCGATGTGAGTAACTGAATATATCCTTGGCCATTTGTATATTTTCAAGGGAACTTCTTGTAAACAAGAAAATAGGTTAGTTAAAAACCTAAGTGTACCAATGAGACATTAGATTGAAAGATTTAACAAAAGCATATTATAAACACCAAATGCAACAAAATCCTTCAAGAGCATCCCATTGTCTTCTATCTCCAAGGACCTATTGAGTCTTCCAATTTAGTGCTCTCAGATTATGCTCAAGACTCACTTAGATGACAACTAAGAGAATGAGATTTACAAGATGGAGTGAAATTACACTAAGATGAGAGCTAATGCAAGATGTAAACAAAGCTAATTTAAGCTAAGATGATGTTAAGCATGGTATAAACGAGATGATTTAAGCTAAAATGATACTAAAATGATGCTAAAGCAAGCTAATTAGATGCACAAGCTAGGGATAATTTAACATTAGTATGATACAAAAAAAAAGATGATCCTTATGCACGGAGATGGCTCTATTTATAGACTTCCCAAGGCCAAGAGTGGGATGGCATGGAATCAAGGGCTGAGATTCAATCTAGCAAATTGGATGGTGAGGGTGCAAAGGTCATTTATGATGGCAGGCCTACTAGATGGAAGATGAGAATTTATTGCCAAGTCATGGGTCAAGGAAGCAACATGGAGTAAATAGGCATGGAGCAATCAAGGTCCAAGTACCCTATGATGCAGGTCCAAGTACCTAGGAGCATGGTCCAAGTACCAAGAGGTGGAGTGCAAGCAAGGTCCAAATACCCATGTGATATGAGGATATTTGACCTTTTTATTTTGTAAATTATCTATTTACTTGTCACATTTTGATGTGTCATGATGAAGTGGAAAGAGGAGTGGGGATGTGGACTTGTAGGAAAATGCAAGTGGGGTGGATAAATATGAATTTTAGAAGAATTTTGGGAAAATGAACTATATAATTAAATTAGGGAATTCGAGTATATAATAGAGGAATATTTAAATGACCTTTGCATTCAGATTAATTAATTGAGCCAAATTTATGTGTATACATTTTGCCCCTCTTTGAAGCAATGTTTTTGCGACACATTGGTTCAAAGAAAAATTTGATATGCGACTGATTTTATAGCGATGCCCTAGATGTTTGAAAAATTTGATGACTTTTGATGCCCCAAATGATTATTGGTGATGTATGCCTCCTCGAGAGCTAAATCGAGAAAATTTGCAAGATTTTGAGCGCTTTTGATATTTTTCGCAATGATAAAAATTTTATGGAGTTTTTGCAAAAATGATAAATTTGGTAAAAAAAAATTGTCAATTTATCTCCCGAAATAAAAAAATGCTCTTGGTTTGACATTAAAATGATTTTTGGTGAGGGAATTAGGGCTAGGTGAAAATAAATTAAATGAACCCCACCAAAATACCTTTTGAAAAAGGCATATAAGGTCAAAAAAGGCCTTTTAACTTGTCATTTTCACTTCCACTATTTGGAGATTCTTTGCTGAGTTGGAGTGCCTAGTCAGCTGCCAGGATGTCGATTCCATATCATCTTCACCGGTTCAAAAGGGTACATTGCCACGATCGACCAACCGCATATGGACCGCCTTCGAGTAGTCGATATCCCTCCTTGTGATTCGAAATTTTGAATTTTTGTTTTTTGGATTTTTAGGAATTTTATTTTTTTATGGCACGCTTTAGCGCATACAATGCACAGTTTTGTGCATCCACCTAGGGCATTTTTTAGGGGTTTGGTTTGAGTTGTTGCGCATATGCCCTGTGAAGTCGCACATTTAAGTGTTTTTGCGCATATACCCTGTAGTTTAACGCATTTAGGTTAAAACGCTCATTTGCCTTTTTTTATGTGCATTCAATGAATAGTTTCATTCATACACTTCTTGTTGCGCATTTGATGCGTAGTTTAGCACATACACCATTTTTTTTTGTGGATTCAAATGGTTCAGCACTTACGAAGCTCATTTTAGTGCATTTGCCTCAAATGTAGGATTTTGAAATTTGTGAAGGTTTGATTTGATTCCCCCAACATCGTTAGATAGTCAGTTAGCTAGATAGGTGGATGATTTGATGAGTTTGATGGTAGATGGGCTTGATAGAGCTGATAGGTTAATTTGATGTGCTCAAAGAGAGCAATTGGATGCATCCAAAAAAGGACAGTTGATGCGCTCGAAATGAGCAATTTGATGCGTCCAAAAAGGACAATTGATGTACTCGTAATGAGCAACTTGATGCGTCCAAAAGGATAGGTGATGCGTCCAAAAAGACAGTTGATGCGTCCAAAGGACAGTTGATGCGCTTGCACTCAGCAATTTGATGCGTCCAAAAAGGGCAGTTGATGCGCTCACAATGAGCAATTAAATGCATCCAAAAGGACAGGTGATGCACTCGCAATGAGCAATTTGATGCGCTCGCAAGGAGCAATTGGATGCGCTCGCAAGGAGCAATTGGATACGCTTGCAGGGAGCAATTAGATAATTGGTTGATGTGTGACTTGAGTTTTTTATTTGATTGATGGGTTATTGAGTGGATAAACTAGATGAGTTGTTGACTTTGGTATGTTGTTGTTGTGTAGGCTGATTTGCGAGTCCTTCAGATGCGAGGGTAGTACCTGGTACGTTCAGTATGATCCCTCTATTGACAGAGGATCACCAAGCAGTTATTGATGCATGCGAGTGGGGGTTCTTTTTGGATATGCCACAGTATCGAGTGAAATGTGGTTTGCTGACAACTTTGGCAAAGCAGTGGCATGGTGACCACAACACCTTTCATCTGTCGGCCGGAGAGATGACGGTCACCCCGGAGGATGTCTATCGTATCCTTCACATTTCAGTGATGGGTGAGTTGGTTGTATATGATGTCAAGGAGCAGGGTGGGACAAAGGCCCTGAGACAGATTTTTGACGACCCATAGATTTGTGTTTATTATATTCCATGGCAGGATATGGTCGATGATAATGAGCCACTTCCTTCAGTTTTGGCAAGATTGATTGGGGGTTCTTATGCCCAAATAGGTGAGGCCATGGTTTCTCAGTTGGATGAAGACAGATACTGGGTCAGATGCTCGAGGAGAAGATGAGATATGCTTGGGGTGCGTGCATGTTGGCGCATTTATATCATGATTTACACCAGGTCATCTATGATGAGGGGGTTTCATTGTCTTCAGGAGTCATCTTGCTGCAAATTTGGGTCTAGGAGCATATCCCAGTAACACGGCCACTTGCTGACAGGATACAGTTACCGGGCAAACTGTATGTGTATGCATATGCCAGAGCATTTGTCCAGCATCGGTTGGGCAAGCTAAAGTATTGGAGGAGGGTGCTTGATGACTTGACAATAGTTGTTTGGCAACCATACATTGGTTGTGAGCGGTGAGTGGAGGGTTGTAGGTAGACCCCTTACTTGTTTACATCGAGATATTTGATTGGGAGGACCCCATATATTATTGAGTGTTTTATTATTATCTTGGTTTACAGGCAGTACGGTCGTGCACAGGGGATGCCATAGGGTACAACCGAGTATGCATGAGCACATAAGAAGAGGTCGGAGTGGGGGCCCTCCTTGGATTTTGATATAGCCTATGGAGAGATATTGACATTAGGTGGATAGGCTTGGGATATGTTTCCACACATTTTAAATGGAGGGTTGACACGTCAGTATGCGGAGTTCTTTGCAGAATACCCATTTCCCCGGCTCACAGATCTAGAGGAGTCGATGCCACTTTTTTAGGATGACAATCCACAGCCAGCTCGAGGCAAGAGGAGGAGGGATGGAGAGGATGAGGGAGATGGGGGGAGGGGGAGAGGTAGAGGTAGAGAAGATGGGGGACTAGGGAGAGGCGAGAGAGATGGATGGGGAGATGGAGGGGATGGTGGAGGAGATGGAGGAGGATAGGTATAGAGGAGACCTCCACCACAGGCCTTGGCTCCACCTATGGTACCGGCAGCACCTAGGGGTCCCCGATGGCCAGCACCATGACCGGTACAGCCACAGCCAAGACAACCATCGCCATAGGGTCAAGGACATGTTCGACTGCAGGGATTAGGTTAGCTAGTGATTCAGCCATAGATGCATCCACAGGTTCGGCCTCGGGTGTCGTCACAGGGACAAAATCAATGGTTACAGTGTGTTATTGAGCAGTTGAGGGCATAGTTGAGTCCGACACATGGGCAGATTGCTCAATTGCAAAGACAGGTCACCCAGCTCATGACAGAGTGAGACACAACCATAGAGTGATATGGTAGAGCAGATGCACTTGTTCATACCTTATAGTAGGGTGTGGGCCCAAGGATAGGCGATGATACTGTGAGAGAGCTGGTATACCAAATTGGCAGGGTAGGTTATATTACAGGACCTTATATTTTCATGTGGCACCCCTAGACATGCAAGCATAGTCATATGCCTAGAGCTCTAAGTGTGGTGGGTCTCAATGGGAGACAAAAGGCAGAGGAGTGATAGGTCCGCAGGGAGACCCAAGTGGTGATGGTATAGGTGCATGCCCTTTTGGTACAGCAGCGAGACCTACGGATTCTGGAGGGAGCCATTCATATATTTTGCCCCTCATTCACCTTGTATTGATGTATTTTGATGTATACACATTTATGATATACCTTGATTATTACCTCCTTGTTGTATTGATATCATTGTACATGGACATTGATTATTGTTTTGATGATATGACATGCGTTGATGATCTTATGGATGCATTCTATATGCTTGATATAGTATTTACATGATTATATACATGGTGATGCATGATGCATGATGCATGAGGTGCCTTTATTTGATTGTCATGTTATGGATGCTTATTTGATTCTATATGCATGAATGTACATGATGTCTATGTGATGTGTGATTCCTATGTAGTGTGATCTATATGTTTTGAAGGTGATATATGATGATTATGCTTCTATGATGATTTATGCATTTATGCATGTGTTCATGTATGATGATGCCAATGTATATGGGTGTGTGTGATATGTTGTAATTTTGCTTCATGGATGGATGTGTATGTGATTATGCATTTATTTACTTATGATGACGTTTACACATGCGAGTGCTTCTATGTGAGATGACATGGATATGTGAGATAGGACCTATTCTCAGCAAATGGTTTTTGATGAAATATATCCGATTAATGCAAATAAAAATGATGGAATGTATGTATAAAAATGATTGTGATGTCAGTGCTAATGCTTATATTGCAAATGTTAATGATAATGCTAATGGATGTGATGCATATGAGTATGTTGTCATGTAATGATCTTTGGAATGCATGATGTGAATGCTAATGTAAATGGATCATGGGTCTAATTATATGAATGAATCTGAACGAAATGAAGATGATAATGATATGAAAATGAACAATACATCTTGATGATATGAAAATGAACAATGCACCCAAATGATATGATGATAGGAAAAATGATAATGGATAATGAGCCTAAATGATATGAAAATGATGATGGATAATGAGCCTAAATGATAATGGATAATGAGCTTAAATTCAAACAATATGAAAATTCCACTTGATGAAGGATATGATTGTTTTTTATCAATGCCCGATGTACTCAATCAGAGTTAAGATATTCCGGCTTTGGAAAGTCCATAGATGCAGTTTAATAATGTCATCTAAACTAGAATTCAATCTAGATGAAATGCAACCTAATAATGTCATCTTTAGAATACTAGGATGACCCGAGTATTGCTTGTGTAAAAATAGGCAAGAGCTAATTTCGTTCATGTATGAATCCAAAATGTCTTCCTTGATATTTTGATTGATCATATCCTGAGATAGATCCACAAATTCCTAAAAAGTAACTCACAAATAGCAGACAAAGAAAAAGATCATGTCTCCATCCTTGCTTCTCTAATCAATGACATCCTTGAGTTACTAAGAGATATGACTGCATAAATCAAAATACAACTGATAAACAAGTGTCTTGACAAGATCACCATTTAGAAAATATCATCAAATCATTGCTTTGTAACTTGTTTTGTTTTGGTTTGATGGATTTTGTAGTCACATAAATCTGTCCACTTAATTAAATGAATACTTAGTATTTATTTGATTATTTAACCATCAATTAATGAATTAATTAAATTAATATTTAATTAATTCATCTTAACCCTCTTCTCCTATTAATTAAATAAATTATTCAATTTATTTGATTTAATTCACTTAACCAAATTCATACCATTAATTAAATAAATGAATCATATTTGTTTAATTAAATCTTCTCTCACATTTAAATAAATTAATATTTATTTAAATCCCCCAAAATCCCACCTCTCACATTTAAATAAATTAATATTTATTTAAATCCCCCAAAATCCCACCTCTCACATTTAAATAAATAAATCATTTATTTAAATCACCTTTATCCTCCACCCACTTGTATTTTCCTACAAAAGCAAGTTGCACAATTATTTTAAATAAATCATTTATTTAAATCACCTTTATCCTCCACCCACTTGTATTTTCCTACAAAAGCAAGTTGCACAACTATTTTAAATAAATTATTTATTTAAAATCCTATTTATCCTCACCCACTTGAAACCTTTAATGGTTTCCGTTAAAGTATTCAAACTTGATGGCTTTAAAGTCTTCAAACTTGATGGCTTCCTTCTATAGTCTTCTTAAGACTTTAATGGTTTTCCTTAAAGTCTTCAAGCCTTTAATGGTTCCCCTCAAAGTCTTCAAGCATTTTAATGCTTTATCTTCCTTTTTCTCATTTAAATAAATTAATATTTATTTGAATATTTATCCAAATACAACTTGCACACATTTATTGAAATAAATGAATTTTTATTTTAATAAAATCCTATTTTCCCTCACCCACCAAATCCACTTGCAAAATCTAATCCCCTTCTAGATTCTTCTAACCCCTTCCTAATTAACTTAATCCATCCCCTAATTATTGTCACATTCCTAAGCAAAATGGAGTCACTTCTCAAAGCCTAAAAGTCTTTGATAACCATTAAAAGCTTTCAACCTTCAACCACTAAATGTCTCAAAGTCTTGGATAACCTTTGAAAGCTTCCAACCTTCAACCACTAAATGGCTCAAAGTCTTTGATAACCATTGAAGGCTTTCAACCTTCAACCACTTAATCCCCAAAGTCTCCAATAACCATTAATGGTTACCTCAAACCCTCCCACATGGTTAAAACATTTGTTTTGACTCAACCTCTACCCAACCCAAGGGTCTCATCAAGCCTTTAATGCTTTGACCATGATTATCTCTTAATCATTTGCACAAAGGTTTATCCTTGCATTAACTCCTAATCCAGTGGGTAATCCTAATTTAGGCTTGACCCTTACCTTCTAGATAACCATGAGGTCTCCTCAGGCATTTAATGCCTCCAACCTCTTCTCTCAACCCAATCTTATGTTGACACTTGTCACCATTTCATTGGTGCAAATTGTGCACATGGATCCCCAACTTTCAAGCTTGACCCTTGATTAAACCTTTCAATCCTGGCCATCCATTGCTCCATTTTTCCTATAAATAGAGCCCATTCCTTCATAATCCAGATCCTGAAAACTTGTATGCATTTAGGCTATAGACATTTTTAGAGAGCATTTAGCATAGCATAACTAAAATTTTGTCTTTTTGGTAAAATCAATCATTTTAGCATCAATAGCATAGTATTTAGCTTTTCATTTCATATTTGAAGCTTAATATTAAATCTCAATCCTCCATAAGCATCCATAGTGCAAAAAGCTGCTGAGAGCTACACTCATTTGGGACTTGGAGAGGAGAGGAACAAGGGAGGAGCAACTATGAGCATCTTGATTAGCTATTTTATTCTATGTTTATATGCTTTCTATTTCATGCTTAATATCTCTCTTGATATGCCTGTTTAGGATAATCTTTTGTTGCTAACACTAACGTTTGTTTCTTGTGCTCTTGTGTGTGTTGCCATCAAACAGATTTTCTAATCCTTTTTGGCAGAGCATCAGATTTTATTCTCATGAGTTTGATGTTGTGTTGATTTGATGTTCACTCTTTTCGATTTTCAATTCGTGAGTTGATGTTAAGTTGTCTTCTCTTGACGGTTGCTTGCTTTGAAATGCCCAATAGTAGGATGATGGGAGTCAGGATTTTGCCTCCAACTATGAAACATATTGACTATTATGGATATGTACACTAATCACCAAGCCATAGCAGAACACTGATTGTAGAGTCATTTGGACAATTTAGGACAGTGACTACGCTAAGTGTGTCCAAAAATTGTATTTCGTTAAGGCTTCTTGCTGATGTGGATAAGTTGTTTATGACTAGGATGACCAGATTACATGGATGTAAGTATGGACATGCGTGAATGAGCACAAGTGTTCTTGATAGATGGAGAAGTTGATATTTTTTGTGTGTCACAAGGCGCCTGTTTTCCAGGTTTTCACCATAGTGATGATTTTTTTTTTGTTTTTTTCTCTTTTTTTTGGATTTTGAATTTTGTTGAGTTAGCAGAAAGGCTTATACATAAAACCTTTTGAGATGTTGGGGTTGATTGGTTCTTCAAGTCCATCTCGTTCTCGAGTGGAGAGCTGATATGCCCCTAATCCGTATGCAGCTACAATTATGAAGGGACCCAACCAATTGGCTTCAAATTTTCCTTTCTTGATCCGATTTTGCTAGTTGCGAGGGTTCTATCTTAGAACGAGATCACCCACTTGAAATTCTTTGTGCTTGACTTTGTGGTTATAGCTTTTGGACATTATTTGTTGGTAGACCCTAAGATGATCCAATGCTTGTTGTCGATGCTCATCTAGTAGTTCTAGCTCTTGCAGTCTAGATATCATGTATCGTTCATCTGATACTAACCCCTTTAGTGATATCCTAAGAGAAGGAAATTCAACCTCAATTGGTAGTACCTATTCTGACCCATAGACCAATGAGTATAGAGTTGCTCCTGTTGTCGTGTGGACATTGGTGCGATAAGCCCACAAAGTGGGATTTAATTGGATGTGTCAATCTCGACCGACATCATTTACTGTTTTCTTCAGGATTTTTAATAATGTCTTATTTTTTGCTTCTACCTGTTTGTTCCCTTGAGGGTAGTAGATGGTGGAAAAGTGTTGTGTGATATGGAATTTCTGACACAACTTTGCAACATCCTTGTTTTTGAATTTCTTTTTGTTGGTGTAAATAATTATTCATCATGGATATTATTACACTTACTTAAGTTTACTTAGGATAATGCATTTTCATAGTAGTTTGGGTATGAGACACTTGGGTGTTTGTGCCACATTGGGATAGTGTGTGTAGGAGAAATTCCACCTTTTATGGTGTTGATCTTGTTGTTACACTCCACATTCAGTGGGTGATCCACCTCATGTGGACTATTATATTGTTTATCCTACCTACCCACACCTATTTCTTACCTACCCTTGATTCTCATTGAGCCACATGTCATGTTTGTGTGCTCACATATCCCTAGCCTTGCCTATATAAGCAGGCTCTTCTACATTGTATGTGGCTATGTTATTGTTGATCATTTCTATTGATGAGAATACAGTTTATTCTTGTCCTATATTGTGTCTCTATTTTGTACATTTCATTGAGCTCTTGATCTTGGCAAAATCCAACATGGTATCAGAGCTATTGGGGGCTTCATTGATTCGTCTTGAAGAGGCATTATTGTGACATCAAGAGGCAGATTTGAGGAGCAACATCTTTTGGAGGCATCCTAGACCAAATCCGACCCTGCCATTGCGTCCAGAAGGTTGTTTCCATGAATTTTGGTTATAAAGTCGGCCTATTTCGGTGAGAAAAAATTTTTCTCCAATTTTGTTATAATCGTACGGATTTTCAAAAAAAATTATATAATTTTCGAAAAAAAATATATAATATTTTCATTTTTTGAAAATTTTCGAAGAAAAAAAAGAATCATTGAAAAATTCCGAAAGCAAAAAAAAATTCAAAAAAAATCAAAAAGCAGGATTTTTGGGGGGTCCGCAGACCCCCCCCCGTGACCCCACAGGTTGCAAGTTTCTACACAGCGTACCTGGTCTACGCACCCATATGCCGCCAATAGCCGCGTCACCTCCCGCCGCCTCCCGCAGGTTCCTCGGCCTTCGGCGACACCGACCGCCGCCGCAGCCCGAGCGCCTCCGCTTCCCCTCCGCAACCGGTCCCTCGGCTCCCGGGCCCGGATCTCCTCTTCGGCCCACCTGCTGCCGCCAACTCCTCCGCCATGCGGACACAGGTCAACAAAACTGGCGAACCCGCGTCCACCACGTGGCAGGCGGCCACTGGCCTGCGGGTACCTTCCGTACAATCCGTACACTGACACATACGCACGGACCGCCACATCATCTGCCAAATCAGCCTGCCCAGTCAGCAAATCCGTACGGTACGGAATACACAGTCACCTAGCCACGTCATCCGTTCGTACAGTACGGACGCCCAGTCAGCAGAGGGCGAAGTTTTTGCGACGGTCATACGGCCGTCAAATTTAACCCAGTGACTTGCTGATGTTAGCGCCACATCAGCAGGGTTTGAAAATTTTGGACCCCCCTCTCATTGAGCTTTTTGATTTTGCAATTCAACTTCAAATGGCCATAACTTGCTCATTTTTGCTCCTTTTTGGGTGAAATTTTTTTTGAAATAGGCTAGAATTTTGTGCTCTCCGCAGTGGTGAAGAAATTTTTTGATTTTGATGCTCGGATTTTTCAGAAAATGTAGTTTTTGGTGACTGTACCTGAGTAATCCCAGTTTTTGCAACTTCAGAGGCTTTGTTTGGGGTCATACGACCTCCTTTTCAGGTGCCGTTTTTTTTTAAAGTGCGTATTTTTTTGTCTACTTTCACATGATGCTATCAAATTGATGTCATTATAAGTAGAAATTGTACTTTCATATTTTGGCCATTTTTGGGTCTTTTGGTACTTGTATATTTGCTTGAATCTCAGTTAGATTCATTGCACTATTGATTGAAGTCTCTTGTATCTCATTTGAGAAGTTGTAAAATTTGCATCATAAGTCCACTTTGCCTTGTTTTGCAAGTGGCTCATTGTAATCGCACTAAGTATAAAGTGCCAAAATCATCACTTTAGGGGGGGTACATTGATTGAGTGAATTTGGGGGGGTGTCTCTTGTGCTTTTGTGCTCTTGTGTTCCTTCCTTTTTGCTGCTATGGGTTCTTCTAAGTTTCCTGTCTTAACTCCACATAACTATGCTACTTGGAAAATTGATGCATGGAGTAAACTTATGGAAAAAGGACTCACTCATTACATTGATGGAACTATTGTTGCTCCAGCTGATCCTAAGGCTGATCCAGTTGGTCACTTAGATTGGCTCACTAAAAATATCATGGCAATTGGTACCTTAAGAAAGTATGTATCAAAAGATCTCATTTTTCATATTGAGAAATGTACTCTAATCAAGGATGCTTGGCAAAAGTTTCAAGACTTGTATGGTCAAGTTGATGAGATTAGGGGATATCAAATTGATAGTGATCTCACCATGTTAGATCCCAAGAACTTTGATACTATACAAGATTATGTCACTAAGGCAAATGAGTTGAGGGCACAACTCAAAGATTGTGGCATTGATAAGAAGGATACTCAATTGATATTCAACTTGATAGGGAAGCTTCCACAAGAATATGCAGCATTTGTTTCTAGTTTCCAAACCCATAGGATGACAATGGGTTCAAGCTACACAATGCCTACATTTGATGCTTTCAATGAAATGTTGATGATGGAACAAACTAAGTTGATAAGCATGGGCATTCTTAAGGCTTCTAAGTCTAAAGCATTAGTGGCAAATCAAGGGAACAAAGGAAATCAAGGAAAGGACAACTCAAACAAGAAGAAATGGCAATCAAAGCCTAAGGAAAAAGCAGCATCTTCTCCACAACAAGGAGATTCATCCTCTTCCAAGAGAGATAATTCACCAAAGAGGGAGAGACCTACTTGTGCTTATTGTAAAAAGATTGGTCATGAGGAGCATCGTTGCTATTCTAAGAAGATTGATGAGCTCACACATATCATCAAAAAGAATAACATTGATTTGCCTAAAGTCTACAAGAAGGATGATTCATCAACTTCCACTTCCTCACATTCAAAATGAAAAGGGCAAGCATTCATGGCTTCTACAAGTGGAAAAACTCACTCTTTTGGAACAAGAAAAGGAAAAGCTCTATGTGCTACTATCAGTCATGATTCAGAGAGATGGCTTCTAGATTCAGGGGCTTCTCATCATATGGCATCTTCGCAGTCTATGTTCTCTACATTTGAGCCTTGCACCATGCCACAGATTTTGATGGGCAATCATACATACATGGATGTGATTGGGAAAGGATCTATTGACATTGGGGATAACTCCTTCAATGATGTGTTGTGTGTACCCCACTTGACAAACAATCTCCTTTCTATCTATCAAATCACACATGATGCAACTAAGAGAGTTGTGGAGTTCACACCTGACTTAGTTTTCATTAGAGACATGGAGACTAGAGCTATCATTGCGACTGGGGTGGTTGATCATGCATCTCAGTTATACTCCTTTTCAGATTTTGTTAATGATGATAATTTCACATTTGATGATTCTACACATGATGATCACACTTATTGTGATGGTTCAGATTTTGAGGAGAACTTTGGACACTTGAACATGGGGATTCTCACATGTGACCCCATTCTTGAGTCTTGTATTTCATCTCCTCATATTGATATCACATCACCTATTGCACCTGCTGATGCGGATAGTGCGACAATTTTGCCATCATGTGATTCAATGCAGCAGGATATTCATTGTCTTCCAGCTTCAGATTCATGGGATGATTACTTGACAGATATTGCAGATTTGTTTATGGAATCCTACATTACAGATTTGGGAGACATCATTGATGACATACATCTTCTCTTTGATGAAGGTGATCCTTCTTCGATTGTTGCGAGGGAACACTCTGACCCTCTTCTTCATTCTCTACATGATCATTCTTTCGAGGTTGACATGATTGTGGATACTTATGTACAGCAGTTGGAGGAGGTCTCTTTATGTTTTGAGGAGACGTGAATCTTTGGGACATGTTCTACATCCATCTCCACTAGATCTTGGAATGCTTTTTTCAGCGGTGTGGCACAGTTTACCACCTTTGGAAGGGGTATCTTTTAGCATCGACATGGGGACACTTGAGCAGTTTTCAGAGATTCCTTTCATCATGAGATTTCTTCATACATCTTCCCTTCATGATTGGGAAGACTTCATGGATACACCTTTGGTTTTGTTTCTTCCTCAGGGGAGGAATGTTGTTCGACGTTCGTGGAGCAGTTTCTTCATACATCGAGCTTCTTCCATTGGTGCAGATTCTTCATTGAGGGAGGATCACAGTTTGACTTCTCTTCTTCTCTCATATGGGGGGGATTTTTTTTCCTCACATGGGGTTTTGTTCCTCATGGATATTATTACACTTACTTAAGTTTACTTAGGATAATGCATTTTCATAGTAGTTTGGGTATGAGACACTTGGGTGTTTGTGCCACATTGGGATAGTGTGTGTAGGAGAAATTCCACCTTTTATGGTGTTGATCTTGTTGTTACACTCCACATTCGGTGGGTGATCCACCTCATGTGGACTATTATATTGTTTATCCTACCTACCCACACCTATTTCTTACCTACCCTTGATTCTCATTGAGCCACATGTCATGTTTGTGTGCTCACATATCCCTAGCCTTGCTTATATAAGAAGGCTCTTCTACATTGTATGCGGCTATGTTATTGTTGATCATTTCTATTGATGAGAATACAGTTTATTCTTGTCCTATATTGTGTCTCTATTTTGTACATTTCATTGAGCTCTTGATCTTGGCAAAATCCAACACTTTCCATTGTCTGTCACAATGGCCATGGAGATCTTGTATCTGCAAATGATGTACTTTAGGATAAACATGGATATGTGATGAGAGGTATAGCCTCGACCCATTTGGTGAAATACTTCATTGCTATGATGATGAACTTTTGACCATTTGAAGAAGATGGGTGTATATGCCCTACAAGATGCAGTCCACACTGGCAAAAGGGCCATGGAGTGGTAAGAGGTTGAAGTTCTTTAGCAAGTGCATGTATTGGGTTCCCATGGATTTGGCACTGTTTGCACTGCTTGACAAACTGGAAGGAGTCTTTTTCTATTGTGGGACAGTAATACCCAATTAGTACGAGTTTCTTTGCCAGGGCTAGACCGTTTGAATGAGCCCCACGAATCCGTTCGTGGACTTCTTGTAAAGCCTTTTCAAATTCATCATGCTCTAGACATCTAAGTAGAGTATCGTCAAGACCTCTTCGATAAAGGTTATCAGCGATAAGGGTATAACAAGTAGTTTGCTGAATAAAGTTACATTTTTTAATTTTTGGATAGGCTTGGGGGAAGCGTGTTCTCTTTAAGGTAGGTATAAATAAGTCCATAGCGGGGTGAGTCGAGACTCTCGATTTGGCATATGATGCGAGAATCAAGATTATCATGTGCGGGAGATAGCAAGCCTTCCACCAGGAACTCCTAACGAGCTTGTTGTTCAGGTGCTTGTAGTAATGAGGCCAAGGTGGCCAAAGCATCTGCAACCTTGTTCTGTTCTCTTGGAATATGTGTGAACAATAGAAATTGGAAGTTCATTTTTAGCTCCTCCACCATTGCTTTATATGGCAACAACTTTTCATCCTTTGTCTTATAATCGTTGTTTGTTTGGCAGATTACGAGTTGTGAGTCTCCATAGACATATGAGTCCTTGATTTTTAATTTTGATGTCATCTTTAAGCCGTTTACTAGTGTTTCGTACTCTGCAATATTGTTTGTGCATGGAAACATTAGTTTGTAGGCTTTTGGGATAGTATAGCCATTAGGCATGACAAATAGAATTCCTAACCCCAATCCATGTTGAGTATAGGAGCCATCAAAATAGAGCTTCCATATTGACTATACGGTGTGTAGGACAACTGTATCTGGAAATTTGATGTGCATTATTTCTTCATCTAGTAGAGGTGCTTCTGCGAGTTGGTCAGTTATAACTTGCCCTTTTATAGCCTTTATGTCCACATATTCTATGTCAAACTTGCTGAAGATCATAACCCATTTGGCAAGTCTTCCTGTCAATGTTGCTCGGTTGAGAAGATACTTTAGTGGATCTATTTTTGCTATGAGCTTGGTTGAATGACTAAGCATGTAATGCCTTAGTTTATGTGGTGCAAAGACAGCTGCTAGGCATGCCTTTTCTATTGTTGTGTAGTTCAACTCATAGCTTACCAATGTCCGTTGATGTAATAAATCGCTGGTTCTTTCTCATCTTGATCCTGTTGTGCTAACAAATCTCCTAAAGATATGTATGTTGAAGATATAGAGTAACAGTGGCTTTCATTTAATAGGTGACATTAAGATTGGTGGATTTTCCAAGTATTGCTTGATCTAATCAAAAGCTTTTGCACATGCATCATCCCACTGATATTGTACATTTTTGTGTAATAACTTGGTCAATGGGTGACTCAGGACTATCAGCAAGTTGTGAAACAAACCTCCTTATAGATTGCACCCTTCCTTGTAATGACCTTAACTGACTAAGATTCTTTGGGGGTGGCATTTCCATGATAGCTTGAACCTTTTCTGGATCCACTTCAATTCCCTTTGCTGAAACTATATAGCCTATAAACTTTCTCGATGTTACACTGAATGCACACTTCTTAGGATTGAGCCAAAGGTTTAACTTCTCCAATCTTGTGAAAATATGATCTAGTATGTGCAAGTGATCCTTCCCTTTAAAATCCTTTTCCAAGATATCATCCACGTAATCCTCCATTGTGATATGCATAATATCATGAAAGATAGTTGTCATTGCCCTTTGATAAGTAGCCCCGACATTTTTAAGCCTAAATGGTATGACGTTCCAGGAGAAGGTACCCCAACGGCACGTAAAAGTTGTCTTATCTTGAGCTTCAAGAGCTATTTTTATCTGATTGTAGCCCGAGAAGTCGTCCATCAAGGAGAACATTTCATGCCCAGGTGTTTGATCCACTATCATGTCTATATTTGGTATAGGTAAATCATTTTTCGGGCAAGCCTATTTAGGTCTCTGAAATCAATACATATGTGGATGGTCTTTTCATGCTTCGATACTAGCACAATATTGGAAATCCACTCGGTATAATCAATTGCTCGGATAAAGCCAACGTCTAGCAACTTCTTCAACTTAGCTTTCACTAGTAATGCAATGTGGGGGTGCATTTTCCTCAACTTTTGCTTGACTGGTTTTACACTTGGTGCTATGGATAAGTGATGCATAATGAGGTCTGGATCTAATCCAGGCATGTCTGCATAGGACCAAGCGAAGTTCATTTGATTATCTTTGAAGAAATGGGTATGATCTTGATTCTCTTTCTCGAAGAGAGATGCGGCCAAATGAACAACCTTGGGAGTTTGTTTCGTTCTGACATTGACTGATATTATTGGTTCAATCAAGACTGCTGACCTTTCATGACAGTGTTTGGGAAGAGTATCAAGTCTCTCATCCTCTGGTGCCTCTAAGAGGTTTTGACCTTCGGATACACCCTTTCTTTTTACATTTTTGTGATCTAATGCTCCCATTAGATGGTTTTCACCATTAGATCTTGCTTTTAATTCATTTATTTCAATTTTGTGATTGAAAGACTTGATACTCTCGTGAGTTGGAGCTACGTTATCGAGTTCCTTGGTGGAAGAGACCATAGGTTCAATTGCCTTAAGGTATGTTGCAATGGCAGTGTCATTGGGAAAAATCTCAAGTTTTGCAAGCTCAGTTTGGTCACAATCAATAAGTTCAAGATGTCTTCAAGGTAATGTATCATTGGGGTGAATGGCAGTGAAATTCCTAACAACAATATTATCATCGAAGGTGGGGATAAATAAGTCAATGACATTACTCTTCTAAAAATTGTCTATAGTGTGATGAATCTAATAGTCTTCACTCAAGTCATTGTCGAAAGTTTGTGATTCAAATTCAAAAGGTCTTGGCCTTGAACTTTGGCCCTCGTAAAATATAGGTGCATAGGTATGAATTACATCAATCTCAATGTCATCACAGGACCAGTGAGAAGGTGATGGTGAATCCCATTCCCATTCATTTGAATCAGATCCACTATATTTTTGCAACCTTTGAATTTGTACATATATGTCGAGAATGACTACTCTTGGTGTAACTAGTGAAGTAATTTCCTCTATTGTTTCTGATGGGATCACCTCCTCTATTGTGATTGATGAAACAACCTCTGTTAGTGCTTCTAATGGTATAACTTCTTCTAAGTGATTTGATGAAGCAACATCTTCTGATGACGGGAGTATTGCCTCTCTTGTTGATGGTGAATTTGTGTTTACTTGCTCTATGAACCCTAGTCAGATCTTGTCCTTAGAACTCCTAAAAGAAGGTAGGATTGGTTCAACCATACCTTCCTCTCTTTTTCCTATAGGTCTGGTTCCTTTGTATCCCATTTTCTGCATAATGAGAAATCTCTTCCCATATTGTTTTGTGGGTATTTGGATATCTTGTGTTGTTGTTTTGGTTTCTTCTTCATCCTTGTACAACCAATTTAGAATGTCCTTGTCGTCATCTTCTTCTGATAATGTTGTTATTGCTCTGATAAAGATACCATTATAAATTGTGTGAGATTTTGATGCTTGTTGTCGTGATGCAGATGGTCTTCCATACAATTGAGATGAGAATGATAATTGTGCCAGAGCCAATGAGTGTTCAATAGAATACTCCCCTACCCCTTTATCTTTCAATTTGATCTTCTCAAAATCGGCCAACATAGTTGCCATAGGAACATCCATGTTAGAAGTACCAGATGTAGAATCCTCTTGTGTATTTTCTTGATTAGGTGTGGTTTCTTGATTTGAGGGAGCAGCTTCAAGAGCCTCCCTATTGTGTGGAACAATAATATCTATTATGGGTTTGAGTGAGATGCAATGTGGAAATGGATTTGGATCCCCTGGAATAACAACCTCTTGCCCATCACAAGAAAATTTCAGGCACTGATGGTAAGTAGATGACACTGCTTGCATCTCATGTATCCATGGCCTACCCAAAAGTATATTATATGACAAATTCAAGTCCAAGACTTGGCATACTGTGCTCTTCTCTATACGTCCCAATTTGATAGGTAGTATCACCAATCCTTTCGAGGATATTTCGGCATCATCGTAAGACTTTATGATGATCTTTCTCCTTGGGTCCACAACATCTTCTTAATATCCTAATGATTTTACTAAGGTCAATGTACAGATATTTAGGCTAGGCCCTCCAACTATCAAGACGCGTTTGACGCGGTTTTTATGGATCATGACCTTAATGCGAAGAGGGAGATTATGCGGGTGATTTAAAGACATGTCATCCTCTTCTGAAAAGGACAAATAATGAGGGGCAATTAGGTGCCCCGCCATGGCTTCGAATTGTGTCGCATCAAGATTATTTGGTACCGTCGTTTCGAGTAGGACCTTCCCCAAAATCTCCTTGTGAGTAGGAGAGAGCTTTAGCAACTCTAATATAAATATTTGCGTCGGAATCCTTCAAAGTTGATCTACAATATTGTATTGAGGAGTGGATGATGTTGATGGAGAGACTCCTTTCAAGATTACCTTAGTCTGGCTTCTCATGATTGTGTTGGTGGATTCGTTTTCTCCTTTCCCTTTTATGATGATGACGTTAACTTGTGACTCATACACTTCAAGGTTATTAATTATGTTATCATAAGCATGGGTATAGTTCTCATGTTTGCCTTTGTCATCTTTGGATGTTTCACCCTTTTCATAATTTGGGAGGGGGGAGCGAAATGTTGCATGTTGATCATTAGACTTGTGTCCATCCACAGTTATGACTCCGTTATCGATTAAGTCTTGTATAACATGTTTTAACCTCATGCAATCGCCAAACTTATGCCCCCTGTTTCTATGAAAGTCGCAATAATGAGCATCATTTCACAAAGAAGGCTTTATTTGTAGTTCAAAGTCCCTTGCTTCCGATAATGTGCTTAGTTTGTTAGCAAGAAGAGTTTTGAATGCAGATTCCAAAGGTTCTCCTAATGGTGTGAATTTCCTTGGTTGTTTGGGTGTTGATGGTTTTAGTTGATTGTTGTCTGATTTGTTGTTTTGATTGTTTGAAAAAGTGTTGGCGGATAAGTTAAAAGCGGGTTGCTTTGGTTTGACATTGTCGGCATCAACAACTCCATCATTCACCACATTCTTATTTCTCATCCAAAACTTTGGTTTTCCATTGTTAGAACTATTGTTGGAATTATTATTGCTTGAGGAACCTTTGTTGTCTTAGTTTAATTTGAGCTCTCCCTTTTCAACCATTGCCTCCTCGATTTGGAATTCATTTTCAATCAACTTGGCGAACGTAGGAGGGCATTGCAACTTTAATTGATAGGTCATCTCATTGACCAAGTTGTTTATGAAGATACCCATCTTTTCTTTTTTGGGTATGCTATGTGGATATTTTGAAAACAATCTCCTCCACCTCTGAAGAAAGGTAAGGAATGGTTCTCCACCTTTTTGCTTTGTATTGCATAGATCTAACATTGTGATCTCATGTTCAATATTGTAGGAATATTGTGATGAATTTGTTCACCAATTCTTCAAAGATCTAATGTCAGGAGGTAGTTTGGAGAACCATTACATGGCTTATCCTCCTAGACTCCTTGGAAATAGTCTCATCATGTATGTCTCGTTGTGCGGTGGTACAAAATTCTCTTATGTGATCTTGTGGATCGAAATCACCCATGTACTTATCATATTTGGGGATTTCACAATTTGGGGGAAATGGAATCATGTTGAGACATATATCAAATGGGTAAGGACATATGTCCTCTAATGTGTATCTTCTAGTGGTTGTTCCTTGTTGCATGTCCTGAATTTGTTGTTGCAATGTTTGCATTTGTTGTGTGAGAGCGGTGAGAGGATTATTCTCATTGTGATTGGTTTCATTGCGGTTGGTTTCATTACGGTTGGTGTATCTCCTTATTTCTTCCCTTGGTTCATCGTGAGTTTGCCTTAGTTGTTCCATATCGAAGTCCAGAGGAAGCTTGATGCCTTTGCTTGCTAACATTAGGAAATATTTATCTTTGTCCGCTTCTATGAGCCTTTACATAAACCTTTGAAAGCCTGTATTTTGTTGAGCTTCTTGAATTAGCTCCTCTGTTATCTCCCTTGGTGCAAGATCTTGATATATATGGAAGGGGATTTCTTCCAAGTGTGATTGTGATTGTGTTTCTGAATCTTCTTGTTCTGCTTGTTCTTGTATTTGCCTTCAATTGTAGATAGGCATTGTGAATAATTTGTTGAAAGACTCAATAGGTGATTAGTTCCTGGGGCAATTATGCCAAGTTAATTCGACCACCTTGATTGAGAGATTGGGTTAAACCTAGTCTTTATTCTAAAGCGTTTGTTCTCAAAGGTTCTTCGTCAAACTCATTCCCACAACTGCGTAGATAATCACGATAGTGGTGTAGGAATGTGTGATGTTTAAGCAAGAGTTTGCGGTTAATGTAAAGAAACTTCCTTTTCTTCAAGATTTGTTTTTGACTACGTCTTTTCTTCTTCAAGTCTTTCTTTTGATTGAGCTTCTTCCTCTTCAAGTGATGAGGGATGGTCATATAAGTGATGCAAGTTTTTGTGTAAGATAATTAAATATTTTGTCTTGTTTTGATTTGAACAAAGCCAAATAGGGGGTAAGATGTGACCCTATTAATAAGGCTATGTAGATGTGATTAAAAACTCCAAGTCTAGGTTCAGATGAGGAATGATATATCCTAATGGCAAACCTTGTTGGAATATATAACCAAGTGTGATAAAAAACTAATCTATGATTGTATGATGAGAAATTTGTTTCACTTGCCAAAACCAGTATTCCTAGCTCTGTTTTTACTTACTGTGAAGGTTGGAATCAACACTAGACGAAAAAGGGTATCGAAAAGTGGTTTTTTAAATTCCTAAAATTAATTGGAAGTACCCTCTATCTTGAATGCCCTATTTTAGATGTGTTCTAAAAAGTTGCAAATGCGGTAAAGTTTTTGTCAAATGCGCGACTCTGGACCTTATATGCACTATTACTTTGATAACATGCGATATTTTACAGGTCATATTCGCTACTATTTTTGTTAAATGCGCGACTTTGAGAGACAAATGCACGAGACTGTTAATCAAATGCGCTTTTCTAGAACATGTATGCACTAAACTGCCCTAGTTTTTATCATTTCGACTGCTTTGATAGAGTTTTCAGTTTGAAAGTTGCATTTCTTTGCAATGATTAGATCTCTCTCTCGTGTGGTAGGATAAACATATAGCAAACACTTGATCAAGCACTTGTCATTGCCCTAAATTTCTAGATGTAGTGTCATGAAATTGCAACCCTTGCAATTTGTGACCACATTAGGGTCTTTGTGTTGGCGATTCGAATCGCTAAGCCTAATCGGAGACCCGAAACTTGCTCAACCCCCGAAACTGCATCTTTCTTGCCCTCCGGACTGCCCGAACTGCATCCTGTCCTGGAAAAAAGGGCACGACAGGGGTGTGGTGCCCCTGTCCCTGCGCCATTTTGGGGCAGGACCCTTTCCAATTTTGCATTGGAGGTTGCACATTGAGCGGGAAAACTCCCCCAGTGTCGGCTTGTGATAGAAAATCAGTCAATTAGACCTAATTGACAAGTATATAAGTCACATTTGCCCTCCCATTTTGGCACAAGACATATACATGAGATCACGCATTCAAGCATTCATTTCCAGCATTGAGCATTCTCAAGTCTCCTTTCAAGGCTAAGTGTTGCATTCAAGTCAAGGATTCAACCATTGAAGAGAAGATTCATTCCAACATTCAATTCCACACAAACAAATCTACCTACATTCTATCTACAACCTCCCTTGAGGTGATTTACATTTCAGTCTTTCATTTACATTTACTTGCAAGTACTTTCTTTCATTATTTGGTTAATTCCAAAACTGGGGTTTGACCTGAAGGCAAACCCCATACCCCAACCCCTTTTCCTCTCTTTTTTGTGTGTAGATTGTAGGTGCGCAGATGTACTTTCGAATTTGGACTCCATTTGCAGAGGCGGAAAAACCCTTTTCGTTTTGCGGATTTTTCGAAGGACCATGTACTCTCCCGCCACGGTCTAGGCAACTTTTTCTCAAATTCGCAAGGTGGCTTCGTCTCGACATTTTATTTCCAAATCCAGGTGCACAACTTCATCCTACACTTCTATCTCGAGTTATAATCAGAACTTTGACACTATTTCACTTGGTCATAAGTACACAATTCAATCAATTCAAATCTCATTCCAGAAGAGGGGATTAACTTACCATTCTTATATCACTCAGAATTCAATCTCCTTTTCTCGAGGTTGAATCTAGTGCATTTTCTCCCCTCTTCTAATGTAATGTGTGAAAAGTGTTTGAAAGGAAATCCAAAGTGAAACTTTCATCTCTCCTTGGAGGGAAGAAAAGCTTTCCTCTAGATCTCTCATTTGCTCATTTTTCACCACCATTACACAAAAAAAAGTGTATGTTCTTAGGCTTTAAACAAAGCCCATGTTTTCATAGGTATTGGACATAAAATACACACCAATCAATTCTATCCTAAGCAAATTGGCTTCATTACCATTTCTCAGCCCACATCTTGGTACCCTGTCAGCTCACACAACCTTGTCACCCCCTAAAGGGCGTCCGTGTTTTTTTCTTTGTGAGAGCTAGTGGAGTCCCATTATCAGCCTAACAATAAGTACTCAAAAGGCGAGTTCGCACATACACTCAAGAGGGACATATGGTGAGTGTCTTCGAGAGAGATTCTTCCCCCTCTTTGCACTTAGAGAATGATAATGTTCAGGGGTGAACCAAGTAGGCTTCTATTTTAACTTGGTGCTAGTAAGGGATCCATTCGACGCGCAGGGGTATAAACTCAATTAAGAGGTCTCCCAGCCTTGAAAACCAAGGTTTGATATACCCGAATGTATGGAGGAGAGTTATTCCCAAACACTATCATTGATTTGATTTTCACCAAACCACTTTTTTATAGTGGGTTACATTACTTGGCGTTAGTCATTCCAACTTGGGTCATTCCCCTCTCATCGGCTTTATGGGCTTCTCGGGAGGGAAGGCTCGCTAAAGAGATGCACTACTTGAAAATAAAAGAGAATCTAGGTGGGTTTGGCTTTTTGATCACCCAATTAAGGGGAGAGCATATACCTACCACTTTCAACCTCAACACATGAAAGCAAGATTATATTATACACCTAGATTAGACTAGATGCCTATTTTAACAAAAGCAAACACAAAGTCTTGTTGGAAAAATTCTTTGATCCACGAATCTGCAAAAAAGCCTATTAGTGGTCTGAGAATTTTGGTATTTGGCTCACGGATCAGCAACTTGCAACCAACAATTTATCAGTTAGTGACAGAAAAACCAAATTTGAAAGCAGATTGTCAAATGCACTATTTTAAGTGTTATAAGTGTTATACTAAGCATTATATGCACTAAATTGCTAATCAAATGCATGAATCTGTAATTTGAATGTGCTAAACAGTTGCCTAAATGTGCAAAATTGAAAGTTAAATGCACATAAACAAATGCACTACAGTAAATGGCAAATGCACGAAAAAAAGTTTCAAATGCATTAGAACAAGTGTCAGATGTGTGGTTCTAAGTATCATATGCGCAGTTATGGAAGTCAGATGCGTTGAACCAGGTGTCGTATGTAAAGAAACACGTTTCTATTCGCTTGTTCATTGAGATACCTGCAAGAAAAATCAAAATTCCTACAATAAAAATGTCAAATTCGAGCAATTGTGCCCCACGGTGGCTGTCAAAGATGTACACAAGAAAATAGGTTAGATAAAAACCTAAGTGTACCAATGAGACATTAGATTGAAAGATTTAACAAAAGCATATTAGAAACATCAAATGCAACAAAATCCTTTGAGAGCATCCAATTGTCCTCTATCTCCAAGGACCTATTGAGTCTTCCAATTTAGTGCTCTTAGATTATGCACAAGACTCACTTAGATGACAACTAAGGGAATGAGATTTACAAGATGGAGTGCAATTACACTAAGATGAGAGCTAATGCAAGATGTAAACAAAGCTAATTTAAGCTAAGATGATGTTAAGCATAATATAAACAAGATGATTTAAGCTAAAATGATACTAAAATGATGCTAAAGCAAGCTAATTAGATGCACAAGCTAGAGATAATTTAGCATTAGTATGATGCAAAAATAAGAGATGATCCTTATGCACGGAGATGGCTCTATTTATAGACTTCCCAAGGCCAAGAGTGAGATGGCATGGAATCAAGGGCTGAGATTCAATCTAGCAAATTGGATGGTGAGGGTGCAAAGGTCATTTATGATGGCAAGCATAGTAGATGGAAGATGAGAATTTATTGCCAAGTCATGAGTCAAGGAAGCAACATGGAGTAAATAGGCATTGAGCAAGCAAAGTCCAAGTACCCTATGTTGCAGGTCCAAGTACCTAGGAGCATGGTCCAAGTACCAAGAGGTGTAGTACAAGCAAGGTCCAAGTAACCATGTGATGTGAGGATATTTGACCTTTTTATTTTGTAAATTATCTATTTACTTGTCACATGTGTTAGCATGTGCGGATCATTGGAGTAGACCACCTTGAGTATTTGGGTCCCCTCTTTCTCCTGGAGTGGACCACCTTGAGTAATTTTGGTCCAGGTAACTTATTTTGTGCAATAATGTTCATTCGGGTTATGGTTGACCCTCAATTAGGTTTTTTTATGATCTATCTTATATTTAAGGGAACATGGATGCATGAATTGTTTATGGGATTGTGTGTCAATTGATGAAAAGCGAAATTGAATGAAATGCAAGTAGATTTGAGATTGCAGATGTTCAAAAGTTAGTTTGTGATGAGCTTTGGAAGTGATACATTATGTGAGACAGTGATAGTTTTCAAAGTTGTTTGCCATGATGTTGCTCGCTTGACATAGATGTTCAAGGACAATTTCATGATCAGAAGATCCTTCTTGTATCATTTTTGCTATTTCCTTTGTTTTTGTTTGACAGTGGGTCCTTCGGTAACTCTTTGTATCTTGTCTTGAAGCAACGTGTCTCGATTGTGCAAGTCCTTGTATCTTGCCCTAAGGTAGTGTGCCTTAGTCTTGCAAGTCCATCAGATGCATATTGCTCCTTGGCAATAAGCCTAAAACATTGTAATCGTTTTTTTCATATTGTGAGTTTGATTCTCACCAAGATTTTATTTTATTTTTGGAGTTTTTAATGTAAATCGGGTGTTCATGTGTTGATGGTTAATGTGTTTTCAATAATGTTGTAGAATGGTTAGAAGTTGTTTATAATTAATCTGTTTTAAAGTTCCAGACTGATTCACCCGCCTCCCTCCAACCCCCTTCCTTTTAGTCCTATTGTGGATTCAACATTATCAAGTATTTC
Organism: Cryptomeria japonica; assembly: GCF_030272615.1. Taxonomy (NCBI): domain Eukaryota; kingdom Viridiplantae; phylum Streptophyta; class Pinopsida; order Cupressales; family Cupressaceae; genus Cryptomeria; species Cryptomeria japonica. Next base: position 440,504,886 of record NC_081410.1, read on the forward strand.
TATTTGTTAGATAGAATGCCTATACTGATCTTTCACGTTCTATTGATAAACTATGACGTTATAGCCTAATGGGTAAGGCACTATTCCTAAAAATGTATGATACACAATATTACTTTAATGGAGGCTTTGTGTGCAGTAGGATAGTATTTGGTCTAGTGATACCTTTTGGGGCTAAGCATATATTAGATACTACAATTGTATTGTATTTTATCTATCTTTAGTTGTGATTAATCATGTTAAGGATACCTCTAGGAACACCCTCAAGGGTGTAGCTAATCCTAAAATGAAGGAGAGATTGTCCACTCTAAACAATTGGCTTACAAGTGTTGCAGATGTGATTGTTGTGGATAAGATGGTGTTGTTAAGTGGTTGTCATTGATGTCAACATATTGATTGGCATTGATGTCTCTATTGTTTCTGATTCGGAATGTGTGTTCTTGAAACCTTTGGTGCTCCAGAAGATGTGTTGGTGATACGGATATTTCAGGTTGTTGGATATGGGTGCTCCAGAAGATGTCTTGGTGGTCTAGATATTTCAATTCGTTGGATATGGTGTTGATCATTGGTATTACTGTGTATCTTGGTCCTATTCTTATTTAGGTCGCTTTGGGCAATGGTGTTTGGGACCAAATTAAGTCCCAAATTCAAGGATGTGCAGCGTCTTGTGGTGTAGCGTCTGTATCATGATTTTTAGGTCCAGATTCGTATGTGTAGCACATTGATTGATATGGTGTGGTCTACTACTCGTTCTTTTCCACCATCAGAATGTTTAGTATTGACCTATTTTAGATCTTTGTCTTGGCCGACTTGGAAAACCATGTTTCTCAAAAGACAGTATATATACGAGGATGATCTAATTGTGTTAGACATAGAAAAAGTGTGACATTGTTTTAAAGATATACGAGGCTGGAATGGAAAGATCTGACTATTGGTGATATGTAAGAGTGTGTTGGTGTTGAGGAACCAGAAGCAGTCCAGTTTTGCAGATTATGTTTCAATGGTAGATTCTTTCTTTCTCTCTTACTTCAATAGTGAGCCTTTTTCTGGGCAATGAGCCCACCTGGCAGTGAGTCCACCTAGCAATGAGCCACCCTTTGCAAAAAACACCTTAACCGGTGTTTTTATTTGAGAACTAACATACTCTGTGGTTTTTCCCTTCTTGGGTTTTCCACGTCATATTTGGTGCTCATTGTGTAATTTGTTGCATGTTTTTGTTTGCATGCTATATCAGTGTTAATTAATTGTGTTAGTTTGGATCTGAATGTGAAAAGAATAAAAGAAATTGTTTTAGGTAATCAACTAATTCACCGCACCCTAGCCACTCGCCTCTCCCCCTCCCCCCCTCTCAAGTGCCCGAATATTCAACGACGACGTCTAGTGATACCTTTTGGGGCTAAGCATATATTAGATGCTACAATTGTATTGTATTTTATCTATCTTTAGTTGTGATTAATCATGTTAAGGATGCCTCTAGGAACACCCTCTAGGGTGTAGCTAATCCTGAAATGAAGGAGAATGATTTGTGTTATCTCTTAGTTGTTTACTAAAATTTGCTTTTTTTCTTAAATACATTGTTCCACTCATAGGATTAGTGTGGATTTATCTTAATTTCTTTTTTTATTTTTGGACCACATTGGTTTGAAACTATATGTCACACAAGGATCATGTACTACTATTAATTACATGAGATATATTTGGAATAAAAATACTAGTAGATACATACATTTACCAAGTGCGTGTATATGCATGGAAAAAATTCCCAAATTAAGCTAACATAAATAAGGAAATAAAACCATGTTTGTACCAAAAACTTAGACAAGGCCATGTTGATGGTTCAAAACATCAAAAACCCTTGCAAATTCTAATAAAAAATGTTCAATATTCAAGAGCTTCAAATTTTCTCTCAATGTAAATGAATTTTGGTTAGCAACCATCTTGTTAATGTGAATAAGATCCAAATTCGATGGGCAACAAATTTTACCTCCCCTATGCTCTTAGTGCAAACAAAGAGGGAACTCTTACCTCCCAAACTAAAAATCATGACATTTCACCTTTTGGTTAATTCTTTAAAATTAAGATATGTTTCAAGTTTTCTAAAGCATACCCACTAAGATCATGTTAAAAGAAAATTGGGTTGTAAATAAGATCCAAATTCGATGGGCAACAAATTTTACCTCCTCTTAGTGCAAACAAAGAGGGAACTCTTACCTCCCAAACTAAAAATCATGACATTTCACCTTTTGGTTAATTCTTTAAAATTAAGATATGTTTCAAGTTTTCTAAAGCATACCCACTAAGATCATGTTAAAAGAAAATTGGGTTGTAGATCACTTGCACAACAAAGCGTAAAAGCAGGAATAAAATGTTGAGAGAGTTTGAGAGTAAGAAAATCTTTAATAAGGGAAATATTTAAGTAAACATTTGTGCCGAAGTGTCGAGTTGACTCTGCGAACAACTACTTAGAATTCTTGTTGAAATTTAGCTACCACTTTAAGAAACACTCCCCAAGTTACTAGTGTCATGCCTAAATGGACCTTCTAGGGTAAATTTGTCTCGGATGTTTTTGCCTTGTAGATCCTTGACATTTTCTTACTCAAAAACGTGTTATGCGACTACCCAAAACTCTAAGCATTGAGATTGCTTTGTAAATTATTTCAAGCCACTTCATATCAAGCACTAACGTTTGTTATTTCACTAATATATTTGAACATCTTTACTTCTCATTGAGGGCACCATAATTCAAGAAATTGTGAAAAGTCTGATGAAAAATTATGTTAATACTTGGGGTTACGACGATGTATAATCAAATATCTTTGTTACAGCTGGAAGATGTATGTAAATTTAAAATCATTTATACAGAGGATTGCTTCCAATCTATAATATAAACAATATCCTTTCCATTGTCCCAGATATATTAGAACTCTCAAGAAAGTTTGAAAAAAGAATGTTGCAATCGTTAACATAACATGCAGAGATTGTGTTCTGGTTGTGCGGTTGTTTCAAACAACATCATAGTTATATCAGAATTATACCATCATAAGTTACCATCACACAAAGCACAATTAAATGCAAAAAAGCTAAATGTTTTTCCAGACTTCACATTGTTTTTCATAGCTTCTACTTCCATTAAATTAACTCCCCATCACTGTAAGATCCTCGTACTCAACTTCTCGATGTTACGTAAATGGCAACAGAAATCAAACCATGCTATAAAGGCAGAGATCCATTTAATCAATTTCAAGTCATTTAGATTAAACATTAACTTGGGAAAACAATAGGGGGTGGTAAGGAGTGGTTAACAAAAGAATATTTCCCCAATACATAATTAATCAAACAAAATGACGTATATGATGATGAACAAATTTATCCAAAAGCCAAAACTGCAATATGATGTGAATACAAGAAGCCATATATGAAGATGTTAATCAAGCAATTAATTGGCATCTACAGTACTATAAATTTACCATACATGAATATTAATAATCAATCCAGGAAGTGTAATTGACATAATATATTAAGAGAAAGTCAAATCAACAAATCAAATGTCCTCACCTTCTACTTAGTCTCCACGTGCTAAGATCAAGTCCACACAAACCATACAACTCAATACCAGTACGATAGCTTGTATCTTTCATTCACAACTCACCTATTTCAATATGAGAGAAAATTGGTGATTATGTCAACTTCGACATTACAACCTCCTATAACCCTGTCACAAACACAGACTACTGACACTCAATGAATAAATGAGGCCACAAACCTATAACCAAGCATTGGTGGGTCCTACAAGCCATTTTCCCACATACTATGCATGGCACATAAACAAGAGCAAGAGAGAAAGATAATGCACCGTCATAAGCACAACAAGAACCATATGTGGAGGAAATGATTCTCCTCAATGATAACCCTAAACTGTATAGAATGGTAGATTAGGCTTACTGCCAAAGAAACCTTAGTTTGATAAGGGAAGAGAAGCCTTAAAGTGAAAGAGATTCTCCTCCCAATGAGAATTAAAATGCATATTCAATGACAGAAAAATGGATCATTACAATTAAGAGTAGTTGCTTGCATATATAACCAGAGTACTCGCATTAAGATGAACATATCCCAAGTATCAAGGTGGATATGACCCAACAGCATAAATAAGTTTTACAATATATAAGAAGCGTTGTGATATGAGCTTGAATAATAAACCAGCTCAATGAAACAAAAAGCCTATGTAGGCACACATCTAATAACACTCAAAACATGGACTCTTCCTCAACCCTATGAATGATTCTCTAGCCCCTACACTACACAAGATTTCTATGCGTCAAGCCTAGATTGAATCACCATAATACATGGCAATTGAGACTCTAAACAATAACCATTAATTGGATCTATATTAAATTTAATATGGAAATAGGTCAAAAAGATACTTAGATAATAACTCACAACAGTGACTATCTAATCTGGATATAAGACATAAGGAATAAAGGGAAACCTCTACACAGATTTAATAAAGAAGATATTACAAAGAAAGCCAAGTTAGCATGTTTCACTTTACTTGAAGAAAGTTGACAGGAAAAACAAGCAAAGCCTAGACCACACATAGAATCCATGACCAAAAAGAAAATGCGTAGCATATATCAGGATGAAAGCAGGACAAAAGCAATTAGTGCTGAAACTCCTTTCACTAGGTCATATACCATAAGCCGGGTTGTGTATAAAAGAGCATAAGTAGCTATCACTAAAGACAGAGCAAAGTCATATTTAGGTAACACTCAGGCCACAAATAAACTCTGTAAAAAAATGTCACCATCTTTGAATGATCAACAGGCAAAAGAACTTCGTCCTCAAACAGGTTGGCAGGCTCAAATGCTACCAACAATTAAATTGAGAAATTCAATTACAAAATCTCTACCACTAAAGATAGACTATGCTGGACGAAATCAATTATCATCAACTATAGTCAACTCTTTGTCCCCAACTTGTGAAATCTTGAACCACAAGATAAGATGGGTTGTACTTGAAATATAAATGTACTGAGAATATATGTGGCCGGAGATCAACAGATTATATTAGGATATAAAAACTATACTAAGGAAATGGAAGAAAAGATGCAGTAAAATCTTTTTCGCATCAACTCACAACTAGAAGTTTGACATGAACTCCAGAATTGATGAAAAGAATGCACCTGACTTTAAAAGTCTCAATTCAACACTAATGTATGAAGATTTCAGTAATAGCGTGGAGCTGAGTCATACACTCGGCCCCCAGGGTAAGGTCCCCTTGCATCGTATCCTTGATTTCTGTTGAATGGATGTCCACCACTACCATAGAATGCTGCCCTGTCCCTATTATAAGAGTCATAAGCTCCAGGGTAGCCTGGGTGACCCTCCCCAAGCCCTGCACCATGACCATGATGATCATGCATATTCTCATTGTATGCACCCATTGGACCACCAGGATTATGCTGTAGCTGACTTAAGGTTGCCTGTTGATATTGCTGTTGTCTCATTTGTGCTTCTCGGCGTAAAAATTCTTCACGATATTTAGCCTGTTGAGCTCGCATTGCTCTTAACTTCTCTTGATATTGATAATTTATCTCTCTAGTACGCTGCAATTAAAAAGGGAAAATAGAAATCAAGAGCTTTCCAATTGTAAACAATCAGTGGACAACAGGTCTTTCCCCACATCTGCAATTTGAGATTACTACTCAACTTTGCAACAGAGACATGCTAAAATTCTAACATATTCATCACTAGTGTTTCAGGTTTATACATGCATTTGATTCTATGTTACTGAACCATGCTATCTTAAATTGAAACCAAGGAGACTTCGAAGACTGGGACTGGTACCAGTACAGCAAATTTTAAAAAATAGGAGACGGCAATTATTTTTAATATAATTTAATATTTTCTAGAAAAAAGCAGCTGCTCTGGTAGACATGTATGCCAAATGTGGAAGAATTCACATGGCATGTGAAAACTCCACACTTACAGTTCTGAGTTTAAATAAATAAACCAGGTGCATGAAAAAAAAACTATATGCAAAAAGCTGTGAGCATTCACACGGCATGTGAACCGTATGCAAAACATGGTCTCATCAAATGCTATGATTATAGGGTTTAAAACTTAAAATGAATAAAAAACAAATGTAAATAAAAAAAAACATGATTTCCAAACCTGGTTGCAATCGTCTGGGTGCGTTTCACTATTCTAGGGCTGAAAAATGCTTCTAGTGGTGGATGAAAATGCAAAACAATGTTTTTGTGTTTTGTTTTTTACCTAATACCTTGCATTTTTCTGGCGGAGACGCACAGGAGACACTAAATTTCCGAGTGGGAGACTGGGAGATGGCGGGAGATGCAGGCAGGTGGTCTCCAGGCTGAAATGAAGACTCCGGGGATGCCAAAAGAACAAGAGACGCGTCTCCCAGAAAAACTGATTGAAACCCAACATGACCGTTAAAACATCCTAAACACCAGGCTAAGAGCACCATCAGCAGAACTCCATTTTAACCTCTACCAACACAAATTCCTAGAATAATACAATAAATGAATAAATGATTGTATTCTAAGTCTAACACATCCACACAACTAGAAAAACACTAACTCTCAAATAAAAATAAACGAGGGAAATTCTGCAATCAGATAATACAAAACAAGAATGCATACCCTCACATTGTCTCCTGATCCATAGAGTTTAAAATCCATTAATTATTTTCTTTTGAAATCTGTTTTTGTTTTAAAATTTAAAAGACTACACATATTGATAGTAGGAACATCATCAACAAATAGAATGGAACTGTGCAAGCCTTTCCCAGATTTGTTTCATAATTTGACCTGATACCCTCAGCCTCAGCTATAGGGATCGGAGATGGATGTATATGATTTTATAGCACAAACCTCTATTGAAGAATACAGACATGCAAGTCATTATGAATAGGATTCAGACAGTTCACTGATGGTCTTACCATGTAGTAAGAATAAGATATCATCACATTGAGTTCACCAAACAACCTCGTAAGGAAAATGTTTATCGTAACAAGGACTTGTGTATTCAAAATCATATTTCTGCAAAGTATGCATCCCTGAACTAAATTTCACTACAGATCAAAACTTAAAACAAACTTGACAAATAAACTGATATTGATGTTTGACTCTTCAAATGGGGTAATGCAAGATGAATTTATAAGGGATAAAGAAAAAAGAATTACAAACCTCTTGGTGCCTGATGTTTTCTTCATCCTCTGCATCATTTTGCTCCTTTGACAGCTTCATAATCTCATCCAAAAATTTCTGCTCAAGTAACTCTAGTGTCTGAGGTAAAGATTCTTGATAGCCAGCATCCATTTGCTGCTCATGCTCAGATCCTTTGACATCTTTGACATTTGCTTTTTCCGGTTGTCCTTTAGAATCTGGCATTTGACCTGGATAAAAGGGGCTACCCGTGTCAGGGCCTGTGGGAAGCATGTTCGCACTGCCTGGATCTGGAGGACCTGGACCTACAATATATGCACTTGAAAGATGTCAAACTACATGCCTAATTCAATTTATCAGATTACAATCTAAACTCTTAAAAAATAATTACCAATACTGCCCATGCTGCAAAAATAATATAATATCGAAATGCATTTTTAGTCATTATAATCCTGTTTCCCAAAGTAGAGTCTGAATGAAAGTGAAACCAGATGTAATTTTTACCACTGCAGATGAATTCAAAATTGCAATATTTTCCTGACCTATAAAATGTTTGTCATCAATAAGGTTAATGATTTTGCTCCTGTGTTGTGCAATAGAACACACAATATACTCCAGGACCATTTGCTAATAAATATCTAGTGTTGCATGAATTGAAAAGGAAACAATTTTGCACAGCCAATAGAAATTACAAAAAAGTGACAATGGAAATGACCACTTCCTCAAGGCCCAAAATTCAGATCCTTAAATCTCAAGCCTAAATCAACAATTGACGGTAGTCATCAGAGCAGTATTTTGTTAGATGTTAAATGAAAAGGGAAATAAATAAATTTAAGAGTTGCATCAAAGAAGATTGCTGAAAATCTAAGTGGAAACTCGTCACATTACCTTCTTTATAAATATGAGGTGGCATATTTGGCCCCTTTGTATCACCACCCTCCCACTGCCAGTGACCTTCTGCCTTCGCAGACATATAGCGCTGCTCTTCCTCCGAGGGTGGGACATCTGGCCTTGCTGGGTAAGGGTTCAAACCAGGATTATGTTGCATTCTCTGAGCAGCAATATGCTGCATCTGAGCAGCAACCAGAGGATTTACATTGGAACCACCATATCCACCTTGTCGCCTCATGTTTTCTTCTACTCAACTTTGACCTAGACAATAAGTTTCTCAACAATGCCTTTGAATTCAACACCCTGACCTTCAAATTATTTGCAGGTGAAATGAACTGGGACCTCGCCAATATTCAGCATCTAATGGAAATTAGGCACAAAGAACAAAACATCCAACTGCTTCCAACATTCTTTTCAGCAACCACTTAACAAATATTTTTGCCAGCAAATATAGGATCTCCTATTTTCTCTCAATGAAGCTTAGGGTCTCTGAACACATGCATGTGTATTAGACCTAATACATAAGCCATTAATATTATAAAATAAGAAAAGATAAAAAGCCATTAATATTATCTGAACTATTCATCAAATAATTAAAAAATTAAACAATCTCTATAAGACAAGTGGCTGCTTAGACTACTGAACCAAAAATACATTAGAATTTTATTCAAGATAAACAAAAGGATATCCCAATTACAGGAACAGTAAACACAACCTAGCTACAATAAAATAGAAGGTACATTCAAGAAAAAGTTTTAAAAAAAGTGAGTTACCAACTCTATACACAAAACACTTAAATTCACATGATATTTAGATGTATTCCAATCCTGTCATAATTGTGCAGGAGAAAAAGACCCTAAACTAGAGCGCTCAAGAAAAATAACATTTATAAAAAGAACAAAAATAAACCTATCTTTTACATAGATAATTATCATAAATGTAACTCATCCAAGTCTAACCAAATAAGGCATTCAAAAGTGGATCATTCTTTAAGTATGTGCATATTTGCAATAGCCATTTGGGAGTTATGATAGTTTTCTGCTGCTCTAAGTGATGGAACCTTTAAACCCACTGCAATTAGTATCATAATCAGATGCTCAAGATTTTAACCAGCTGGAGAAATATAGTGGGACTGCAAGTTTACATGAATATCAACAATAAGTATTTCAGAGAGCAGCAATCCTTATTGACCCAAGAATCATGTAAGACATTTGTTAATAGACTTGGACCAGAATTTTTTTAATTACTGAAGGTAAAAGGTAGAGGCATAGGTTTATTTCACTTTTAAAGGCCACAGCCAAACAAAAAAGGGATTGTTTTTCCATTTGCCTCAAACTGTTTTGATAGGTATGACCTTAACGCCACTCCAAATTTACACATGACCTCCGTTATGGAGTACCATGCCTTCACCATCAGGCTGCCTCAGAAGCAAAATAAAAATACATATGAACATTGAACAAAACTACAACTTTAGAAAGGGTGAATAGACTATTCTCCAATGCTTCCAATGTACATTGTTTACAATAAAAATCTTTGAAGTTAAACTTATCTATAAGCTCAAAATATTTGCCTAGTAGAGCACACATAAACCCAAAAAATATAGGGTCTCAATTGTATATGCTAAAATATCTTATGCAAGATGAAAAGATGGTTTGCCAGGTCATTTGAAAATGCACTCTGTGTATCTTTGTAGAATCAAAATCTACAACATATAGTTCTACTCCAAAAAATTTAAAAACCATCAAAGAATAGTCTGGTCATTATGAAGTTGGCTGGTCATAGCTGTGTGTTGGTCATCTATACAATTTCCCAGACATGTAAGGACATTGTCAAAAATTACAGTATTAAAACCCCTGCAAATAACTTATTAGTTATTCATCACAAAATTTAACCTATAGTTTACTTGCTGAGCACTGTGTAGAGCTAATGTGCTGCATTTTTCATTGTTTCTGCAGTTTCATGGAACCCTCAATCAACAAGTATGATCAAGAGTCACGTATGTATGGTCATAAATTATCAAAGTTACTGACTCATTACTATTAGCCCGCAGATTCATGTCCAATTCATACTTGGTCCACTGTGGATATGAACAGGCCCCGAAGAGCCCAACCAGGTTCATCAGGAGCTCTGCAGGGTCCCCAGGCAAACCCAGGTGGGTTCTGTCATGCCCAAGACAAACTGATTGCCACCTTTTTAAAACTTAATTTTCATTTTTTTTTTGAAACTATCTCACCATAACAGTTAAGAAGCTCAGAAGAATGTGGTAGGAAGGCCATCATTCCCTTGCTTCTCCTGCTCACTTCTCCATCCAATGATGGCCAATGAGTGTGTCGGTAAAAACAATAGTGTTTTAGTGCTGTTGTTATTATTGTTGGTACGCTGCTGTTTTGACTTCTGTGCTTTTCTTTCACTTAAACTTTTTTTGTATGTTTTGGGGATTTGTTCAGCTTTTGAGGGTTTTACACCTTTCTGACATGTCTTTTTAAGTTAAGTCTTGAAGTATTACCAGCTACATTTCTCAGTAAGAGGCAAAATTTTACTGACTTTGCACTAGTGAAAACAACACATGCTTTACTTTTTAGCACCTTTAAATGTCCACTGGCATTCATATCATGTGTTACATTTATTTAAAGGTCCTAATGCTAATTATTTACAATACTTTAAAGTTTAAATTTAATTGTTTATGTGCCATTTCAGTGTTAATTTACATTTATCATCATTTTTTAAATTAGCACATATTTAACCTTTAAAATGTATACTTTACCATATAAATGTATGTGGTATCTGGTTTTAATAACATGCATATAATTTTTTTCTGCTTTGAGGTTACAGGCCAGTGATGCAAAACTCTGCAAGTACTTGCAGAACTTGTGAACCAAACCTGGCAGCGAGTAACTCGCCAGAAAACTCACTGCCATGTTTCATATAAACTCGCAAGAAGAGATGAGAATTCGCCAAAATCTTGATCAAGATGAGACGTTTTTGAAATAGAACTAGCAAAAGGCTGTGTTCATAAGCTTCTAACTTCTCTTATTTGAGGAAAGCCGCTCAATGAAAAGGGGTTAATGCTTCAAAAGTACAGTTACCAGGTTCGCTTGGGTTTGGGTTCGCCTGTGGGTTCGTCTGGGTACATACCCATGGGTTTGGGTTTGCCAGGTATGAACCCAGGCGTATCCAAAGGCTCTAAGCACCAAAACATAACAAAAACAGACAATTTTGACCTTTTTTTGCATCCAAAAACTCTAAAATGTCCCTAAAAGCACCCCTTCTATCGTTGGGTTTTCCTCATGCATTGATCAATGATGAAGTAGCATACTATTAAATGTTTTTCTTCTGCCATTTTGCATTGTTCCATCTTCCAATTTGTTTCTGAACTATCAATTGACATTTGGCATTGATCAATAATGAAGTATTATACTATCAAATGTATTTAGTTTTTATAATTTTGTATATTTCTTTAAATTTTTGTATATATATTATATATACACGACAAACCCGGCCCACAAACCGGGTTCGATGCCCAAACCCAAACCGGTAACTTAGTTCAAAAGGCAAGAGATCGAGTTATAACCAAAGTCCTAATCAATATATATATTAACGGACAAACCCGAACCAGTAACTTAGTTCAAAAGGCAAGAGATCAGGATTTTCACCAAAGTCCTAATCAACATGGGACATGGTACCATTGTGCATGCCAAAAAACTATTGGCACTCAAATATTGCAGCCACCTTATGCACAAACCACGTGTGCCCATACCAATACCATGTAGAGTGTGACAAAGGGAAGCCTATGAATGTCAGACTTGAAACACTGAACCACCTCCAGGATTGAATGGTTGGTTCCTTGTATGATTTTTGATGAGGTTCTCACTAATCTATTGCAAAGGAAAAAGGAAAAAGGATGGATGCATGGAAATAAAATCCTAATTTAAGAAAGATGATGCACCAAGATTAAGATGTTTTACTTATCGTTGGAAGATAAGAAGACACATGAATCAATGGTCATAGACAACCAGAATAAGAACATTACAAGTAATACAAAAAGCATTCATTCATTTCGACACGAGTAGAACCAAAATGAAATGGTTAAAACTTATACTAAAATTTCTAATGAAATCTCAAAAAGGGGTTCAAGGCATAGACACATTAGGCAAGTTTTGGATCCCAAACTTAACAAATAGCAAAGAAAGTGAAACAAGTTTACGAATGAGGCTCGATGCTTAGCCCGAGCATGAAAAATTCCATCCAAACAATGAGCAAGAAGCTCATTTATACAAAGAAAGCAAGAGGGCCAAAAGAATAACAAAATTCCAAACTCTATTATTAGCTGCATTAGATTTCTTCTCTACAAATTCTGGGAGATTAAAGATTTGGCCTTGAAAATTTTCTAATGGGGTGCACACAACTAACTTAACTTGCCAAAGGAATTGCCACATGTCTGAATTTATAGATCTTACGTGTCCTCATTCGTTAGAGTGGATGAGCTTTGAATGCACTAGTGGAGATTTGATCTCTCAAACTCGATGAAGCCTCAAAATCCATATTCAATATTCCTTATAGCATGCACACCAAGGCAAATGTGGGTGTTTGAGCTAAGTAAATGTTTTCACTGTGTTACTCACTTTGTTTCTTTGAAACTAGCTTTGACCTCCAACGATCATGTAAGTCACAAATTGGGATTAATCAAATGGCTAGCAAACGTTTTCATATCTTTTTACTTTATATCTCCCTCAGCTCTCGCAAGTTAATCATTAAAAGATCTAATAGTCAATAAAGCACAAACCAATCAAAATGCCCCGTTGTCATTAGAGACTTGTCACTTAGCAACAAATCAAATATTTTACCACAAAGGGTCCCACTACCAAATGATCCAATGGCAAATACCAACACCAAAGAGCTTGCCTTTTGTTGTGACGTTTTCACACATCACCCCATTGCAAATGGGGACACCCACTTTTCGCTTTCTAGGATTAGTCCTTTTAGCTTAGTCCTAGGTTGTGTTAAGGTCTTTGCTATTAATCTTTGCATTGAAGGAATAGAGTTTCTTAAGTAGCCAAAGGGTTCAACAAGTCAGGTTGGTCTCCTAAGGTTGGAGTGAAGCCAATCTGTTGTCGAGGCTTTTGGAATGAATGACTTGTCTCTTGTTTGCAAGGTTATGATTGAAATGAGGGACTAAGAAAGTCAAGTGAGTTGAGCGTGAAAGTTAGATAGAACGACTCCTTTGTATCATGCCTAGGTTTCTTGTGTTATCTGATCATATTTCTAGTTGCAAGAACAAGCCTTGGTTGAGCAATGTCCTCCTTTAATGTCATTTAAGGCCTGTCCTGTGCTCCTAATTTGGGGCGAAATTCCTCTTAAGGCCTCCTTTAAAGGTTAATTTGACATGTTTCACATTGGAGTGGTTGAAGGACTTGAGGATTGAACAAATAAAGCAAAGTCAAGTGAAAGGATTGAATGGAGAGTCCTCACTTAGGTCATGTACCTTGCTCACAAATTAGAGCAAATTTTTTAACAAGGACATGTACCTTGCTCCCAAATTGGAGCGAACTTCTCCTAGGACCCTGTCCTTTGCCTCCCATTTAGAGCGAATTTCTTCCTTGAGCCTTCCTAAAGGTCAAAATCTGAGATGTTTCATGTTGGGGTGATTTAAAGACTTGGGCAAAGTGAAAGAAAGTTGGGGAATTAAGTTAAAAAATTTGTTCAAGATCATGTCACTTGCCCCCCAAATTGAGCGAATTTGCCATGAAACCCCGTACCTTGCTAAGGACATGAAACCTCGTACCTTGTTAAGGACATGAAACCCCGTACCTTGCTAAGGACATGTACCCCATACCTTGCTAAGGACATGAAACCCCGTACCTTTCTAAGGACATGAAACCCTGTACCTTGCTAAGGACATGTACCTCGTCCCTTGCTAAGGACATGAAACCCCGTACATTGCTAGGGACATGAACCCTCATACCTTGCTAAGGACATGTACCTTGCCTCATATTTGGAGTGAAGTTTGTCAAAGTCATGTTCCTTGTCCAAGGTCAAGAGTGAAATTGGGGAAATCGTGTACCTTACTTCTTAATTGGAGCGAATTTGCTATGAGACCCTGTACCTTGCTAAGGACGTGAGACCCCGAATATTGCTCATGATTGTACCTTGCACCTAAATCAGAGCGAATTTCACCTAAGGTATGTCCTTTACCCTCCATTTGGAGCGAATTCCACTATTAAGGACAGCTTAGACATCAAATCAATCATTTGGACATCACTTCAAAACATTTTCTTCTCCAAAAGTGATTCAATCAGTACAAGAGTGAGTTCAGCCACTAAAGAATCAGATCCAGTAATCAAGAAGGGCGAACAGCAAATTCACAAAGGAAGGAGTGAATTCATCAAAAGGACAACAAATTTGCTCAAGCAAAGGATCGACCTCCCATAAACCTGCACCTATCAGATCTGCAAATCACATAAAATCAGAGATTAGGTAAAATTAAGAGATTGTATAAGCTGTATATCATATGTGTTTGATGCTCATTTGTTTGTTTTGCAGCAGGAAAGGAAAGAAATCAGAGAGACCAGGTTGGAGGAGGATCGGAGCAAGTATCTCAAGGATAAAATTTCAACATCAAGGTCAAGATACAAGAAAAATGCCTTCAAAGAACTTCATCAACAGACATCAAAGAAGAAAAGATCTCAAGGTGTTCGAAGGCTCTCACCACATCATGGTAGCATGAGGATATCACTGACTGTAAAGAAAGATCATTCAACTACCTCAAGGCCGTGGTACATAAAGAAAGATAACCCACATGATGGAAGAATGTTTGACAATCTTGAATTCCCTTCGGGGATCCAAGAATCAAAGTTAGAATATTGAAGAGCTACATTCAACCAGGTGCACCCTTCATCAAATGTATCAAGAACAAGGGAGGAACTATCAAGGTAATCACACAATATACATAATCAAACAAGTAGATAGTTTCAAAAGAGTTAATCAAGTCCGCTTCTCATCATCATTACATTGAGCAAATTGGATAATGTTGAGTATCAAGAGAGGTCCACATCAGTGCGTCTTGATTCAATGAACCAAGCTCACCCATGGATGCACAAACTCCGATGTACCTACCCTTGATATCTATTGGTCCACATTCACTGAAAGTAATTTTCTCATTGGCTAAGGAGAGTTTGTTGTAACAAACCCTAATTAGGGTTTCATTGTATTATCTTGGCCGTTGATGGAAATTCAATCCTAGCTGTTCATTGTAAGTGAGCTCTCTATATAAAGCTCATAATCTTCATTTGTAAAGGTTAATGGAAGAGGATAGACAATAGGAAGTTAATAGAAGAATAGATAGATTAGAAGTTAGAAGTTAGATTAGAATAGGAGGAATTGTTGTCAAGACTTGTAAATGAGATACTCTTTTCATTGAAGTTATGGTGAGATGTGTTATTTCAACAAGTCACATGGTTTCTACTTCTTATTTGTATTCATGTTGATTAGATTAAATGGAAGAATTTGTTTGTTGATTGTAAGTGTGCCTTGTGTGGTCAACTGGAATGATATGAACTTAACTTTGAATCGTTATACATCCATTGCTTATGCATTAACTTGAATGGTGATCAAAGTTTGATGGTATTGATTCGAATATCTTTGAAATGTCCTTAGAAGATTGCACTGAGCTTGTGTCAAATTATTCAAGTTGATGGTGAGACCTTGCCCAGTAGGATTCCGTCTAATCATTCATCCATCTTCTCACATTCTAGGCCTTAGAATAGAATTTTTCAACCCTTCATCTTTTGCCCTTTTTTCCAATTCAAGCTTGTCTAGGACAAAAAGCATCACCAGATTGAAATATCAGATGATCAAGTTCCAGCGATTCAAGCATTCGACAATTCAGCGTAAGTCCCCTCGTGATACCAGCACTCACATCAACCAACTGCACTTATCCACACGTTGTGACCCGACATACCAGAACCTTGGAGTTGTCTCAAGTGATCCTTAAGCCAATCTTCAGCATTTGGGAAGTTTTGTTCAAGAAAGGATAAGATACTTTTGGGTATTTTATTATGTGTTCGCATGTGCGTAAAAAACACATCAACACCTTTCATTAAATCTCCCCACCAAACATCAAACCGTTGAGATGAACAACTGACGAAAGTTCTTGCCACTAAAAGCACCAAGTGAACCAAACTTTCCACAAGTCATTGGGTTAATGAGATTAACAGGGCACAAACGACAACAATTAGAGAAAAGAACCCTCTTGGTACTGCTTAGTTGAAAGCATATGAAGAACAAGATAAGTTCCATAAGGTTAAGGAAAATTGCTAAAAACATGCAATGATAAATCACTACAATACTAAGGAGGAACATTCCCTCTAAACATATTTTGATAATGTGCAAAAATTATAATTAAACAATGAAACAATATGACCAGCCTATAGCATCTCCTAGCATTTGCTTTGAACCACAAGTATTATAGCACAAAGATGATTTCTTTGCCAAAAAGATGCCACCAAAAAAAGACAATGAAGTTAGCATGTTAAGTACAATGCAGTATTCACTAAACTCTTCCCTATTCATGTGTGGTCATACCTCTAGGGACAAGGATCTATTTACCTGCCATCACATGTATGTATTGATTATTTTTCAATTCTATTACTTTTCTTTAGCAACTATAAATTTAGATATCTTATTGCTTGCCAGTTCCTCTTCAGTTGAGCAGAACCGAAGTATGTTCTCCTTTATCTACTCAATTAAGCAACTGGTAGGCAGTCAAAAAGAGAAAGGAGTTGGTTTATGTGCATTCCAACCTAAGCCTCCTTTCATGAAAGTTGAGTACAAGTAGGGATGAGGAAGCATTGGGCTGTAGTGCCAGAACATCCCAACTTGGATGCTTTTGTTGCATAGCTTTTCTTGGTCTTGATTGAGGATGAGGGGCACAAAGATACTACAAAGAGCTTGCATTGTGCAGCTAATAGATGTGGCACAAACACTAATTATGGTTCAGTGATCTCAATTAAAAGCAATATGATGATTAGAATCAATTTTCCATGTTCAGGTGCACTAATATAAACAGTTTTAATTTAATTTTACCATTTGAAATAAAATTATCAGTTGTGTTTAGTATTTTATAAAGTATATTTTGTATTTGTGGAAAAATGACCGGCAATTTCCACCATGGAAAAACAGATAAAGGGCATTCGAGGGAGCCTTTTAAAATTAGGGCTATTCCAAAAGATTTATTTCTGGTGATTTGTTTAAACAAGGAGGAAAAACAGATTTTGAACAGTAGCCCTTGGTTTTGGGATGGAGCTGGGCTTTTTCTTCAAGATTAGCTACCAAACTTCAATTAATAAAATGCCTAACTAGCATTGCTCCAGTGTTATTCATTCGTTTAATTTGCCCTTGGAATACTGGTCTATTCCAGCATTCTCAAAGACCGGCAATTGTCTAGGGCACTTTGTAGATTATGACAAAAATGTAAAAATTGGAAGAATTGATGTATACACGTGTGATGTCCCCATCCTAGTCAGGGCTTTAGAGTTGATGAGTTAGCTTTTTTTCTGAACCCTCGTAGGCTAACAGGGTATGGACAGAGGGTCATGGAGACAGTGGATGGAGGATGATGTTCTTCAGTTCAGTGTCGGGTTCAATTTAGGCTTTGTTTGAGCAATTTCTGACTCCATTCGAGGGATTTGCTATTTATAGCATTTTGGCTATTTATAGATGGGAAGTTGGCTATTTTTAGACAGGCCCCTGGTCACATGGGTTTTGGGAGCTTTATCTCCGACTTCTGACGGTTCATCTTTTGGAGTCATATTGAGAGAGAGATTAATTTTTCAGTGAATTACAAGCTATATTTAATTAATGACGTTATTATAAAGTCACATTGACTTTTTAATAAAATATTTCATTTTAATTTATTTAAGTGGCTTATTATTTTTCTCTATAGTTGGACGCCCATATTAAAAGTGTTTTAACACTTGTGATATTTTCTTTAACCCTAAAAGCTACCCTAAATAAAAATCGTGGGTTTTTGCATAAAGTCGCCCCCTTGAGAAATCAAACTAATTAATTTGTTGATTATTTGATATCTCATTCCTCTTTGGGTTTTGGAGCTTGAGGGTTTCAGACTAGATTCTTCATTGGAGAACGTCTATTCTTCAGTGCATGGTAATGGTGAGACTGTGAAAGAGCAGTTGAATTGTTGCAGCTGTGGTTGGCTTCATTCAGAAATCAAATTGGTGATGATTGCAAGCAGATTTGGGTTCTTACAGGGCAGATTTGTTGTAGGTTTTCTTATTTGCTGCTATTGCTGTTAATTTTCTGTGGTTTGGAAGTCTCTTTTCCCAAACACACAGCTTTCTCATTAATTGGCGCCATCTTCTTAATGTTTGGGCGTCTTATTATTAAATAAGAGCAGATCTGGATTGTTTCCAAAATAAAAATCAGAACTTTGTAAGTTGCTGATTTAACCTTTTTCATTTCAATAAATTGGCTAAGGACCTACGGGTATGCTTCTAAAATCTCCAATTTATTGTTTCAGCTGATTATTTCATGTATTATTTCAATATGTTTTGAAGATTCAAGAAAGCCATTCTGCAATTTCTATCTATTTCTGAAAGACCATCTTTAATAATAAAAAACATACAAAAAGAATTACAAATTACAGCAGGTTGAAGAATTGAACCAGCAAGGGTTCATCTCAACACGAGTAAGGTTCAGAAATGCAGCTTTTGTTAGAAATTGGGTAACACCCAAAGATCATGTAGAAAAGCAAAAAAGACAACTCAGGATCAGAGAATAAAAAGAATATTTCTACGCTCGCACAGAAACAAGATCAACCTATGGAGAATGAAGAAAAATAATCCATATCTCCTAATCCTACCAAATCCCCCTTCACCAATTAACTGCCCAAATAAGACAGTATCTTTGGAATAGAGGCCCCCTCAATCTAGCCGATCAAAGAAGTTTGACAATATTAATCCAAAGAATTGGATTCAGTTATTCAAAATTCACAGTGCATTAACAAAGAGATAGTGATACCTGGTCAGGCTTTGGAAGGAGGATAATAAGAGATTGGAGGAGAAGTAAATGTTGATCCATCAGCAATTTTAACCACTTTCTAATCAAAATGCTTGAAATCAAAGCCAAATTAGTGATCTAGGATTAGGAGAGGAAGAAAATAAAGTTTAGATAAAGCAAAGGATCAGGCTTTGGTTAGCAATCAAAAGAATTCGAAAGGTTTTTATGTTTCTACATCTGAGGGGGTTGAACTCCCATCCAATTCACCATGATCATTAAATCATGGAATGCTAGGGATCTTAATGCCCCTCATTGAAGCAATTTTCAGGAAAAAATTGCAACTAATCATGAAACTTTTAAAATGCCAAATTTTTCCCCAAAAAACACAAAATTTTGTACTAAATTGTTGACCAATGATTTTGACCATTTTTTCCAACTTTTTGCCTATTTTTTTGAGTTTACTCGTGATTAAATCATAGAAATATACATGGGTTTGACAAGTTTTGCCGCTGGTAGGGTTTATACCCATGCATTTCACAATGGTTTTCAGTTTTCTTCCTTCTTTTTAACTGCGTAATAAAGTTTATGCACAATTTCAGTGTTTTTTTAACAGAATTTAACATATTATTTTTGTGCAGGACATATCTGATAGGGTTTACAGGGCTATTACCAAAAATGTGACTGGAGGATGTCATTTTAACATTTAAAAACAAACAAAACACCATTTTTTATTTTCATGATTGTTTCTCGGCATTTGGTGCAACTTTTTTCCCTCCTCCGGCTTCCTAGTGTGGTACAGGTGCTATTTTCAATTAGGTGGTGAAACAACAGATTCGAGGCATACATGTGATGATAAATGTGTATATAATAAAGCTATGATCGAATTATCAGCATGGCAACATTTTGATTTTTATAAAATATTATTGTTTTTTCTTTATAATGTAAAGGAATTTTTTAAGTTGATCAAAATAAAAATTATTTAATTTGTGATAAATAATTAGTTATAATTTTTTAATATTTAAAAAAACTGACAAATAATTATAAATTTAAATATTTTCTAATTATTTAAATTTTATATAATTAATACAATGACGTAACTTTAATAATATTATTAATAAATAGTGGGGATGACCCCACAACGCAGCAGTTAGCTGCGAGCCTCCTACATGGGAGGTCTTGGGTTCGAGTCTGCTCGAGCCCCATGTGGTCCACACATAGGCAATGGAGATAAGGTGATGCTTGAGTGTGGAAGACACAATAGCACAAGCAGATATAAGGGTGTTAATGCCGACCAAATATGAGGATGAGGCCCCTCAAAAATGTGGTCTCACTGGTTCATAGCTCCAGTCAAAAGCGATTAGGATTCCGCCCATTACCAACCAAAAAAAAATATATTACTAATAAATATATATACAAATCCGCCTTCATATCTAAGGCCCCAAATCCATACTTGTCTCATATGAGAACCGGCAACTTCATTTTTTGTTGTTTGTTTTGAGTCATTTTACCTTGTTTGGAAACCTCCAGTGGCATTCATCAAACTCATTTTTTAGATTAGTTGTCAGCTACATGGATTTTGGTCTCTCTGCCATTAAATAAAATTCTTGTAAAGCATAATCATGAAATTTACATTTGTTAAGGGTTTCATCAACTCCAAATGTTTTGTTTGTAGGTTAAGTGTTAGGGTGTTAAGATCTTATTTGTTTCTAAAATTACAAATGAAAGCCATAATGATTTTATTGTATTAATATTATATAATTATAAATTAAAAAATGAATTAAAAATTAAAAATTTGACAACATTCAAATTTAAAAGTGTGAACGTTAAGTGTTTTCTGAATGGTGGTCTTCAAGTTTGGTTGACAGTAATTAAATAATGAAAAATAGAATACCCCATCAACGTTTGTGTTGTACTTGGTGGCGAGGATCCACCTCTCGACCCCACCCTGTATCACAATAAGGAGCATGCTAGGGGTGCTGCCCCTCAACCCCTCTCAAGACACTACCCCAAGACCCCCATGAGGAGCACTACCCCTCAAGGCACTATGCTTAGACCCCTCAAGAGGCACTGCCCCTCAGCCATGCTAGGGATTGCCACCCTAGATCCCTACACCCGTTTTTACTTTCTCTCTATATATGTATGCTATTAAAATGCCATGAAATTTTAAAAAGTAGGTTTTTCTCTACTCTTTTTACATTTTTTTAGCTTTTTGATAATACAATTTTTTGAAAAAAAAATCTTAAACTCTTGTTTTGTCATTTGACATGTAGTTCTATTCTTGGCTAAATTAGTCAATTGCTTTCTATGATGCTTTATAAAGAATCTGTATGCATGATTTTAACGATGTACTGCATTAAAAAGAAAGAGATAGAAGTAACATAACACCAAATATAGAGATCATAACTCAGTGTCTCGTGGTGCACTTGTAATGCGGAAAAACTTCCATGATGATGGACCAGGTTCAAGCATCATTAGGCATGTTGCCAGTGCAAAAATGCAATCTCGCCATACAAGACCAAGTGCAAGTCCTGAGTGAAATTTAACAGAAGGAGAACTCATAAGACATGGTCTCTAAGCTAATTATTATTTTTAGATTGATAGTGCATTTTCTATCCAAAGAAAAAGAAAAAAGAGAGCCAGTGTGAATTTTACTAGCTTAACAAGCTAAAAATAACACAGATATCTTAGACTTTAGATAATAATAACTGTAAAATCTACTTAAAAACCAAGGTTCATATTTATACTTGCCGCTTTGTTGCAAAGAAATACAAATAGTCAAATAGAGAACATCAGAATAAATCTGCTTGTATGAAGAAACATCAATATTCGACTGTAATTTATCCACAGCTAGAGCACAGTAACAGTAAAAACAAAACAAGAAAAAACATAGAGAAAACTACAACTTCCTAAACATAATAAATCCAAATAATAGAAAATCATCTAAAAGTATATCACATTGAACAAAAAGGCCTTTTCATTAAAGCATGTTTCATGTGTTGAAAACAAAGAATGACAATGTGTGCCAGAAAACTGATGAGGCTGGATGGAAGTCCTAGCACAAAAAGATATACCTCAGAGAAAACTTCCCTGCCGATATTTATCCAAAGTGACAAAGAGCGAACCCCAATTAATAAACAAGTGAAAAGAAAGAAAATAAACACTACCATTACATCCTATTACTGGCAATTTTGATAAATTTAAATATTATTGGTTTCTCTAGAAGTGAATTGGGCCTATTGAAAACAGTTACATATTGAGTTTTCACCAGCTTAAAAGATTGTGCCGTCCAACAGCCCCATTCTAGTTGTATGAAAGAGATATTACCACAATGATAATTAGACCCGGGTTTAAGCCTCCTAGGCAAGTTCTCCGGAGGTGCAGCTGGGTGCAAGTCCTAAGAAATTATGAACTCCTTAAAACTAAGACCAAAGGTGCTCTAAGCTTGACGATGCACTTCTTACATTTATACACTAGGGTTGAGCGCTGAGAGCTAAAATCTACTTATAGAGAAACAAAGTGAACGTGCCAAAGACCTCAACCGGTCCATAAAAGAAGGAAAAGAATATTAAAAAAAAAAAAAAAAACCTTACGAACCTTCGTTACCTTCAGAAATAACCAAATAAACACTGTAAAGAGAACTAATTTTCAACGTATCCAGCAAACGAGATAGCAATACTACTCCAAAAAATGGTCTCTGAATTACTAAAGTGTATACACAATGTATATAAAACCACACATCAAGAAGGCGAAGCAAAACTAGGGCTTTTGTTCTAGGAGTTGAGGTTTTGAAAATGAAGTGTTTCGGAAATAATTTCAGCATTAGGGTTTTAAAACTTTACACCCGCTGTACCCAAAGGCTGATAATGATAAAAATTTTGCTTACAGAATTGAACAATGACAAAAATGGAAAGCGGAAAATAACTGTGTCAAGTAGTACCCGTTTAAAATTGCAGGATTCGGAGATATTACAGATGCCTAGGTTTGTAGTGAAATTCCCGTCTTCGATAAATCGCATATATATGGCTATACAGAATCGAAAGGGTAACGTAGGATATTAAGCTTTATGATGAATCATTATATAAATTATAGTTTACAGATGATTTTAGATCCGACCATTCAAGAGGGGGATTTTGAGTTGAGATGACAATACAACGCTAACATCTCTTTTGGATGAATTTAGGGGGAAAATAAATATCTTTATATTTTAGGAAATAATAATAAAAATTATTAGATTATAAAGATATTGATTTTTTAAAACTCAATATTTTTTTTTAGATATAGTAGTGGGGTTTAATATGGCCCCACCTTATAGAACTATGATAGTGTCTATAGATATTTAATTCATACATATCTTCAAAATGTTGTTTATAAAGTTAGTTCACATAATATTAAATTATATTAAGGAAGTCAACATAAATTCGTATCTTTGTATTTCTTTTATGTTGAATAATCATCAAGTTTATCTATTTAGAGAATATTCGAATTGGAATCTAGTAATTTTAGTCTTTAGACACCATTATGTTTACTTAAATGTTTATATTATTTTTCTTTTTAAGTACTTTATCTATTGGCCTAGATATTACAACATAGTTTCTAATAGACTTGTGATGGCACCTTGTGTACTCTAAGAATATTTTCACTTTCAAAGCTAACTTTGGTATTGATTAGTTTAGTATTATCACCACTTTTAAGGGATCCACCAACATCTCTTCTTTATAATGTGCCCTAGCAACGTATTAAATGATACTGGAAATGTGCATTTTGATGGGGGGTTGCTACTGACTCACAATCCCTTCTCATTCAATTAGGATATCAATCTAGGGGAGTCTAAAGTTGTTTGCAGTAAGAACGATTGGAGGGGTTTCTCAATGGTTTCTTTTTTGAATTTGTAGTGTCCTAAAATTGCACCCCTTGCAATTTTCAACCACAATTGGGCCTTCACCTTAGTGTTTGTGCCCCTTGGCCTGATTGAAGACCTGTTTATGCTCATACACATCACAAATGCCAAAATTTCCAAACTTGCACTTATTTTGCACTTGATCCTAGCCCCAAAATAGGGCAGGGTTGATCCTCACTGGGACCAGGGCGACACGACTTAATCCCCCTCATTTTGGGCCCTCTTTAACCCCTTTTCCCAATTCAAGTTTGGGCGGGATTCTCCTCTCTGTGTCAATCTATGTTGGAAAATTGGCCAATTAATCTGACATGAAGGTATATAAAGTGGATTTCCCCTCTCATTTGGAGAGACACACATATCTATCAAGCATCCGACAATCACAAGAGATCAAGCATTCAAGAGCAATTGAGCATTTTTTGTCTTCCTTCAAGCCTCAGAACAACAATAAAGTCAAGGATCAAGCATTGAAGTGGAGATCTACATCCCATTTCATGAAACCCTAATTCCATGAGGAAGCAAGCAAAACTTCACAAGGTATAATCATTTCAATTTCAGTCATAATTTAGCATCTCCCTCAAAAGGAGAACATTTTGTTTACATTTATCTCAATTTCATGGTTAATTCCAAAATCTGGGTTTAACCAAAGGCAAGCCCCTATTCCCAACCCATTTCTCTTTTTCTTTCTATGTGCATTCGGATCTAAGTGCACAACTAAATCCCAAATCTGTAGCTCACTATTTTCTCAGTGTTGTCTTCAATTTCAACACTTTGCCTTAAATCAACATTTCAACTTACAAAAGAGAGAAAAACACATCATAATTTATCAATCCACTTAGTATTCAGTCCTTATATGATTTGTGATTAAATCTAGTGGATTATTCCCCTCTTTTGAATGTAAAGGAAATCCATAGAAGCGAAAATTGATTTGGTAATTTCTCCTTCTATATTGCAAATTGCCAAATCAAAATTTTCACCTTTACATTTTGGTGAACCCGACTCCTTACACCTTTAATTATGATTTTTATTTTTAGATCTGAGTGTGTATGCAATTTAAAATTCAAATTTTCATTTACATGTTTGATTTCCATGCAAATTTTAAAAATTTTGAGGTTAGTTTCACTAAAAACCCTAAATTTTATTTTCAAAATTGAGCTTGTGAATTGCATAATTTGGGTTAATTGTTTTAGATCTGAATGCTCTTCAATTTTACAATTCAAATTTTCATTTACAGGTTAAAATTTCAATCAAAATTTTAAATAAAGCGGTTGATTTCAAAAATCCTAATTTTTAATTTAAAATTTGAGCTTGTGGGTTGTTTAAATTTTGAATTTCCCTCTTCACATTTGGTTGTTAATTTCAATACAAATTCAAAATTACAATCTTGGAACAAATTTCAATTTTAAAATTAAGTGGTCAATGCAACAAACACTAATTTTTAGATTTAAGTTAATCTTGTGCATTTTCCAATTTGTCAATTTCCCTTTAAGCATTTAATTAGTTTAATCAAATCTGAAGTCTTCTTTTATCCCCCATCCACATCATAAAAGTGGGCCCTTAACCCTAAATGTGCCCCTTTTTTATTTTATTCTTTCAATTATTCATTTCATTAAATACCCTAATTATGTCTTATTTTGAACTTCAAGGCCTGATTCTGCACATCTAGACATCTTGGATTTCCACATCCTTCTGGAAGTTGCTTTAGAATCACATATCTTGCTTCCCCAAAACTTTGGCAAAAAGTTGGTCAGACCAAGAGGCAGCCTCTTGGTCCCGACTTTTTCTCCCCGAATTTTGGGAGCTTGTTTTGGCGGTATTTTACTGTTTAAATTCAGAGATTTGTGAAATTATATTGATTCTAGGTCGATCTAAGGTCAAAAACAAATTTGGTGTTTCAACATCATAATTACCAATTTAAATTTTAAAATTAAGATGTCATTTTCAACCCTAATTTTAAATTTGAATTTATATCTCCTAGTGGGTAGTTTTAATTTAAAATTAAGAGGTTATTTTAACAAAGCCCTAATTTTGAATCTAAATTTCCTAAGAGGTTGCGTTATTGCTCTTTGTGGTTTCAAACAATTTGTTCATTTAATTGAGTAATCATTTTTCCTAGAATTGTGCATTATTCAGTTATTTTGCAGCTTGGATTCCAAAATTCAAATTTCAAATTTTTAATTTCCCTCCCTTAGTGCATGAGTTTTACCACTATTAGTCCAACCTATAGTGTCCTCGTGAGAAGAAGTTGTAGAATTAAGGCTTCCCAAGGTTTAATTACCAAGGAGATGGAGCCTAATTTGGATAACTTTTTCCATGAGGATATTGGTGGTTCTTCCAATCCTACAAATGTCTTCATCTATCCTCATTCTTTAGATAATTCTCATGATGTGGAGGAATCACTAACTAGGGTTTACGTTGACCAATTGAAAAAGATTGGCAATCAATTTGAAAATCTTTAACAATGGATGAGTCAACAATACTCGGAAAGTGAAGCTCTCCCATTGATTGAAGAATTAAAAAGAATGGTTCAGAGTGATAAACTCGGTGTTAATATCTTGCATGGTATTGCTCATATTGTTGATTCTAATATTATGCCCATGAAGAGCTGTGTTGAAGCCCTAGGTTATACACAACCTCCTAGGCAAGTTAATCATTCCATTCCTTTTGACTACTCCTACAGCTAGTGTCCCTATATTTGCATCAAACATCATGGCTACCTACACAAAATGCCATACCTATGAATGTTAGTCAAGGATACAACTCCTATTCTTTCATTCCATGTACCATGAGTCTTCCCTTTGTTGCCCGATCTTCTCCTATACCTACGAATGTTAGTCAAGGGGGCAATTCCTCTTCTTTCATTCCTCCTACCATGAACCTTCCATGTGTTACCCAATCCTCTCCCATACCTACCTATCATAATGTTCCACCTCCTTATTCTCAACCCCTGCCTTCCTACAACAATATCCCTCCTTATTCTCAACCCCTTCCTTCATTCAATAATGTTACCCCTCCTCAATCCAACATGTCCAATTTCAATCCTTTTACCAAAGCTACCATCAATAGTCTAGCCCAAACAGTCTCTTCCTTGCAACAACAAATTGCTTATATGAATCAATCTAAGTATAATGTGTCCATATTTGATGTAGTGAGCCCATCATCCAATGATATTGTCTGAGTTGTCCCTCCTAAACATGTGGAAGTCCCTCAATTGGAACTTTATAATGGAAAGGTGATCCCTTGACTCATGTTAAAACATTTCAAACTTTTTGTAGTGACTTTGCTCATGACTAAAGATTGTTGCCAAAATTGTTTACTAGAACATTAAGGGATAAAGATTTCCAATGGTATTGTTCTTTGCCTCCTTATTCTATTACTTATTTTCAACAATTGGCAAATTCTTTTATTCAACAATTTCACAATAATATTGGTCCTAATATCACTTTGACTAATTTGATGCATTGTAAGCAAGGTGTGAAAGCAAAAGTGACTAATTTTATTGGTAGATATAAGCATTTATATTCTAAAAATTTTTTTCCTATGACTGATCAAGATATTCAAAAGATTTTTATTGCTAGTTTACAACAAGATATTAGAGATAAACTTCTCTTTTATGTGTTTACTTCGTTTACGCAGTTGTGTGCAGTACTTCACAACTATCATCTTACCATGAGTCAATTAGAACAATCATCCTCTTCAATGGCTTTGAGTCATAAGGATGAAAGTGCTCAACAACCTTTTGCAAAGTTCAAACCGAATAAGGAATTCATCAAATTCAATGACAACAACAACACTCAAGTGGTGGTCGTGACAAGTGTGCATCCTTTGCCCAAATACTTTAGAAAAGCATTCACTCCTCTTAATGAATCTTTGCATAGTATTATGTCTCAGTTCTTACAAAGAAATGTGTTGAAACTTCCCCATATTAAGTCACTTGATACAATTCAGCCTTTGCCAACCTCTTATGATGCCAAAGCCTTTTGCCAATACCATCGTCAACCCAATCATGACACTAAAAAGTGTTATTCTTTGAGAAGTAAGATTCAAGACTTGATTGGTAACAATACCATATCTGTGGCCGGTGTGAATGATAAGGGAAACAAATTAGTAGCTCCTCCTAATAAAAACCTTCAAATTTTCATTGATCCTTTACCTTCCCATTCCACTAATGTGATTGAGTCTGATCATCTTGCCTTCTCTCCCAATGATGTTGGCCTTAAATCTAACAATGTGGTGAACCTCATGGACAAAAATGAAACTCCTAAGGACTTGAGCATTACATTTGATCCTAGTGAGACTAGTAAAGCACCTGATGGCTCACTTTACATAACTGCGAAAATCAAAGGCATACCTTCTCGAGGGGGTGCTTATTGATCCAACTTGCATGGCTAATGTGATAACTGAAGAATTTCTTTATACTTTGCAATTACACCAAGTGATATATGATGATATTGATGTGGTAGTTAAATTTTTTGATGGCTTCTCTTGTCCTAGTATTGGTTCTATCACACTTCCTATTGATGTTGGCACTAAATGCTTAAATATTAAATTTACTATCATCCCTACATCTGATCAATTTCGTGTGAAGTTGGGACATCCTTGGCCCTCTTCCATGAAAACAATCGCTTCTACTATTCATAAGTGTTTGAAATTTCCTCATAATGATAAAATCATAATTGTTAATCATAGCATATATCAACCTACAGTGAGGCGTGGAGATGTTTGTCTTGATTATTTTTGGTCTGAACAATTCCAACCTCTTCAACCTAGAAGTGATGCTCTCTTTAAATCATATAAAAATGGAAAAATGAGATGATATTGTCTTTGAGTAAACCTATAAATCCAACAATTAGCTTTCTTCATTATGATCATATATCTCTTCTCGAGGATAAGATTATTCTTCCTCCTAAGGAAGGAAACAATCTTCTTCCCAAAGAGGAATTTATTCCTTCTCCTATGGATGAGTCCAGTCTTCCTCCCAAGGATAAAAATGCTCCTCATCCCAAATTTCAATCTATTCCTCCCAAGACTAGATCTATCCCTCCTCCTCATGATGGACCTGGTTTCCTTCCTACACCTCTCATTCCTCCTTTATATGGTGTGGTTCCGCCTCCTACATCTTACAAAGAGAAGTGATCGGCCTCTCCTATTATTCAACCTAAAAGACCTCAACCCACTCATCCTTCCTTAAAAGAAGAAAACAAGCCTATACCTGATGAACCTAAACCCTCACAAATTTTAACTAAAACAAACGAAATTGTTATGCGAGAGAATGTCGATGACGACATCATGCTCTAGAGCCCATGAACTTGCTTCCCAAACCATTTCTTCTCCCGAGACACCTATTGTTGACATAATTCCATTTTGTCCTAATGAGGATGTTCAACCTAATTCTCCAAGACACAAAATGCTTGACACAAATGATGGTTCAAGTTCTATTCCTATTAGATCTCCTATTGTTATTAATATTGATGAAGAAATAGGTGTGAATGTTGTTAATGATGAAAATGTTGATCCTAGTAACAAACAAAGTGATCCATCCTTAAAGCATGGTCCTTGTTTCAAACATGTGATAGCTCCATCTAATGTGCTTGATGTCACTCCTCTTGCATTTTTTCCACCTTTCTGAAACAATGATGAGCAAGATCGAGGGGCAGATGACGTGCTTGATTAGCTTCATTAGCACCATAGATTCTCTCTCTTTCCTCCCTTGCTTGTTTGTGACCTTCTATTTCTCACTTCATTATCCTATTTGTTGCCCCTAGTGTTGTTTAATTAACTATGATGCAAAGCATCGAGATCTCTTTTTGTCTTTCTCATGTTGACTCAAAAGGCACATGCATTCTCTTCTTCCATGGTGGTTTCCTTTTTTGGGGGGATGAGGATAATTCTATGCCCATATATATATATATATATACATGAGCTATCTAAAAAAAAGCATGTTGACTCCAATGTTAGCTGAAACCACCTCGTGTTTTGTGATCATTATCCTTTGATTTTTCCTCTTTTTGGGGCTAAATTATTGTGATAACATTCTTGTCTTTTTGGGTGTATCCTTCCTTAAAGAAATTGCTCTCGATAAGGCGTGTGCAATTGCTTTAACATGGGGGCATACACTCCACTCAATGATTCTCTCTCTTACACATCTTGATACTTAAAGTTACTTAACGAAAATTGTCTTGTGCTTTGTAATTTTTGGTATTTTTATTTTCATGACTCATACTGAGAGAACCTTACTAGTTGTAGTCACGGTTCTCTCTTTCTCTCTCTCGCGATCTTCCCTTTTACCTTGTCATTGAAGTTGTGAGATCCTAAAGTCCACTGGGGCTTGGTGTATCTTGCCTACTTGACGACCTGGTGAAAGTCTTTCGATTTGAACCCTTTGTACTTTACCGAGAGTATGATTGACTTCATACTCCCGCTAAAGTGGCGGCTAAATGTAGCGTCCTAAAATTTTACCCCTTGCAATTTTCGACCGCATTTGGGTCTTCACCTTAGTGTTTGCACCCCCTGGCCTAATTGAAGACCTAATTATGCTCATACACATCACAAATGCCAAAGTTTTCAAACTTGCACTTGTTTAGCACTTGATCCTAGCCCCAAAATAGGGTAGGACCAGGGCGTAGCACCCTGGTCCTCGCCACGCCCTTGTCCCCCTCATTTTGGGCCCTCTTTAACCCCTTTTTCCCAATTCAAGTTTGGGCAGGATTCTTCTCTTCGTGTCGGCCTATGTTGGAAAATTAGCTAATTAATCTGACAAGTAGGTATATAAAGATGATTTCCCCTCTCATTTGGAGAGACACACATATCTATCAAGTATCCAACAATCACAAGAGATTAAGCATTCAAGCATTCAAGAGAAATTGAGCATTTTCAGTCTTCCTTTGAGCCTTGGAGCAACAATAAAGTCAAGGACCAAGCATTGAAGTGGATATCTACATCCTATTTCATGAAACCCTAATTCCATGTGGAGGCAAGAAAAACTTCACAAAAAGGTATAATCATTTCAATTTCAATCATAACTCAACATCTCTCTCAAAGGGAGAACATTTGCTTTTAGTCATTTTATTTACATTTATCTTAATTTCATGGTTAATTCCAAAATTGGGGTTTGGCCAAAGGCAAGCCCTTATTCCCAACCTATTTCCCTTTCTTTCCGCGTGCAGGAAACAGGTGCGCAGCTGTACTTCTGGAAATAAGCTTCAGACACAAAGACGAAACAACCCTTTTCGACACGCAAAAAATTCGAATGAGCAAGAGGCAGCGCCATGGTCCTTGCTTTTTCAGGGCATTTTCGCAAGGTAGATTCGAATCAGCTCATATTACTCAGATCCAGGTGCACGACTGAATCCTGAATCTGTAGCTCAATATTTTCTCAATTTTGTCTTCAATTTCAACACTTCAGCTTAAATCAGCATTTCAACTTACAAAAGAGGGAAAAATACATCATAATTTATCAATCCACTTATTATTCAGTCTTATCTGATTTGTGATTGAATCTATTGTATTCTTCCCCTCTTTTGAATGTAAAGGAAATCCATAAAAGCGAAAATTGATTTGGTGATTTATCCTTCTATGTTGCAAATTGCCAAATCAAAATTTTCACCTTTACAGAATTGTTGTTTTAGGGTTCTTAAATCCTACTTGGGAATTCTCCTAAGCTATGTACTACTCTTTCTCTCAATCTATTCTATGATTTCTAAGGGTAGACTTCTAAATTACCTTACTCCGTAGAAATCAATCTATATCTCCTCTTCGATTCAAAGCGGTGGTAAATGAGATCAACTAATCTAAGAACGCTCTTGCAAGGAAATAAACTTATGCTAGGCACACTTGCATGAAAAGAAATCTATCTACTTGTAGAAATAGAAAACTATTCTAAATTGCAGAAAGCAAATTCTAACTAACCACAATCTCTGCAAGAAAGAAAATCTATTTTAAATAATTCTTTGCATAAATTCAAATATAATCTAAATGATCTCACATTCTAACACATATGAATAGATTTTTGGGTTCATCTAATTTATTGTAAAATACGAATCGAAAAGAATACATATAAATCCAATCTTCAAACTTAACAAATCAATGTTCAAACATCTATCTCAAAACATTAAACTAGGAATAAGACTAAATAGAATAATATTCACTGCTAGATATTTAAACAAAACGTAACAAAATAAAAATTTAAATCATAGAACAAAAAAGCTAACATCTAACTTCAAGAGGGATCTGAAACAACAATGATCACAAAAGTTCATTCTTTGTTGGCATCAAATTGGAGCAAACAACAAAATTGTAGAAAGTATGTAAAGACAAAAACTAATGGACTGGTAAAAACTTATAACTCCTATCTTGACTAACTATCCTAAATATATATTCAGCCTTATTCAAATATAGAAATGAAAGAGAAATAAATGACTAACTCCATCCTTTAGTGGAACTAAAAGTGGTGGTTACAGATTAAATTTAGGTGCTCAAAGATCAATTCGAATGGATCTGGAGATAAAGAAAATTATGGGATGGTCCTAATGGAATGAGGAGCTCTGCCATAAATGAAGATTATTCAATTTGGCATGCAATGCCTAGCACACAAACATTAAAGGTGTCACAAGCCACTTGGTCTTGTAACTGAAGTGTGCTCTACATGTTCATAAAGATAACAGGGGAACATTTTCATTTGAAACAAAAACTAAATCCTTAGAGTTGTTGCTAGCTCCTTGTTTCTAGGAGACATGCTTATAAAGATTACTTCAAGAAAACATACACATACACTTGTGTATGTATACACGCACTCGCATATTTGTGTATATCTACGTGTACACACACATACGAGCATTTAATGAGCAATTCATCAAAAAAGAAAAGCATTAAATTTTTAGAATTAAATTTTAATTTTTGACTTGAAGTCTCAATTGTTAGTATAGTTCAAAATGAAATATTTTGATGCAACTAGGTACATTATATGAATGAAGATCAAAAGAGACAAAACTAACATAAATCTTTGGTTAAACCAGAGTAAGTATGTGAATTTCATGCTAAAGAGATTCAACATGACAACTTGTAAATCTATGATAGTTCATGTTGCACTAGGAACAAATTTATCTATTGAGGATTGTCCAAAATATCTTTTTGAGGTGGAGGACATGGCCAATGTACCATATGTGAGTGTTATTGGTAGTCTTATGTATGTTATGGTTTGTAGTAGACCAAACATTTCCAAAGCAACAAGAGTCACGAGTCTTCATTTGACTAATGTTAGAGAGGTACATTTGGATGCAGTTAAGATATTGTTCCATTATTTTAGGGTTATCTTACTAGACCTTGGAATTTTATGAGTATCTATGGATATCTGGATTTAGATTGGGCAGGTGACATTGATAGTATAAGATCCACCAATGGTTGTGTTTTTATTATTGCTTTGTCTATGACAGAAGTAGACTATTGGTAGTTACTCATGCTTGAAAGGAAGCCATTTGTCTTGGATAGTTGTGTTCATAAATTGGGTTTGATGCAGTATTGATTACTATTTGTAGTGACAATAAAAGTGACATTTGCTTAGCAAAGAATCTGACTTTCCATGCTAGTAGAAAGTAGATTGATGTTCAATTTCATTTTGTTTAAGATATGGTAGGTGATGAAAACTTTAAATTGGATAAAGTTGATTCTTGATGAATGTTGTAGATGCATTGACAAAACCTATGAGTATAAAGAATTTCAAATGGTGTCCCAATTCTATGGGCCTCTTGGCCCCTCACAATTGATTGATAGGTTCTTGAAAGGCCTTCAACAAGCGAGAGAATATTGGGATTAAGTTGTATAAACCTTTGCAAGTCTTGACATTGGTAATTGGATTTATTAATTTAATATTTGATTTTTTTTATAAACCTACTAGACAATTTTGTTTACACATGTTATTTTATCATCTCGTGGGAGTTGGCATGTTGACTTGTCATTCAACTAGGAAGGTGACATGGATTTTTTGTCCTCGCGAGGAAGTAGGCATCCCACATAAAGGATCTTGGATTTTATGATAATTAGGTGACATGTGTCATGTAATGATAAATTCATGATAGAATATATGATAAGTATTATGACACACCTACATATGACAACTTATGATAGTTGTATGATAAATTCTATATTATAATGGATAAATATCAGTGCATGGAGAAGGTGTGCACCCAAGTTGGGCAATGAAAAGATACAAGAGAATCAACTATTGTTAGTCAGATATGATAGATTGTCTTATAACTATAAGTTCTTTCAGTCATGATTACTTTTATGATAGTTGTAAGATGTGTAAGAGCATAAGTCATACCTGAATATATCAAATTTTGGGTGGCCAAATTAATTTGAAAGTTTGAATGAGGAATAAAGGGATGATGCATGTGTATCATTTGCATGCTTATAGGTGGTTGGAAAAGTGTGCCAAGTGTTTTAGACAACCCCCTCTTTTGTCTTCATCTAGAAGCTTTCGCTTTTGTTGTATTTATCTATATAAGGTTATCTTGGAGGAGATTATGCATTTTATATTTTGTAGGTGAGGTTTTATGCTGCCATAATTGATTGAGATTCTAGTTTGTTGATTGTATACTCCTATTAAAGAAGCCTAGTGTTGATATTGTATTGTAACTGTTAAGTTTACTGGAAATATAAAGTACTATTCTTTTGAGTCATGGTTTTTTCTCTTGAAAGGGTTTCCCCCAAGTATATCACGTGTCAATTAAGATACATATTTATGCATGTTTATTATCTCCTTCTAAATTTGTTTCTTATTCTCCAATAGTTATGATTTTTAACGAAACATTACACCATCTCTCTCACTAGATTAGTGTTAGGAAGTGCTTTCCACACCTTTGTTTCCTTTCAACTCAAAGAGATCACATATATACAAGCATTTAATGAGAAATCCATCAAAAATAAAAAAACATTCACACAACACTATGATTTCCATATTCATTAACTATCATATCCCTTATAGAACAAATACAAACTATATATCAATAAGTATATAGTGCCAATTACCCTTAAAACAAGTTTAAATGAAGTTTTTAAAATATGCAATTAAAATTTCATAACTTGTGCTCGTCACATTTCTTTAAGTATAGGGTTATCTGGAGGCTTTTTAATATCCCCAAATTTGATCCCAATACTTATAAATGATTGTGCTTAAGAACCCATAGGTATTCCAATCATCTAAGTAGGCTTTTAGAAAGTTGTGTAAGAAATCCTCAAATACATTGACCATAAATGTATTAATTACTTCTAAAGCATTCTTCAAATTGAATGGAATTACAATATACATAAATTAACCCCACTCTATCGAGAATGGAGTTTTGGGTTGATCCTTTTCTTGAATTTTGACCTGGTGGTACACTAAAATCCTATCCATAAACGAATACATTTATCTTCCTACCATTGATTCTAAGACCTCTTAATATAAATGGTGTTGGAAATAGATCATGTATATATATATATATATATATATATATATATATATATATATATATATATATATATATATATATATATATATATATATATATTATATTTAATCACCTAAAATCAACACGAATTCATATCTGAAAGGTAGTCTTATGTTGAATAACCATGCAACTTAGCTATTCAAATTATTCTATGAGTTTTATAATTCTCCCACTTAGTATCTTATCTAGAGTTCTTGTCATACATCAATCTTCACATTAGGATTGAGGTGATATTATATCTATCTAATAAGTTTTTTGTTTCCACTCAATTGTATTTCTATTACACCTACCTCGTGTTCATTACCTTTTAAGTCTTCATATCCATATAATACTTGAACTACCAGCAATATAACTTATTTCTACTTAAGTAATTTTCAATTATTTTTAATTCGTGTATCCCTTCAATTGTGTTGTTCTCCTCTCTTTATTTTTAAGAGTCGATAAAAGAATTATGATTTACCCAAGTTTTATGTTTCTATTTCTCTTTCTTTGTAATGTCCCTTCTTAGAATTTTTAACAAAAATAATATATTTACAACAAAAAATATATATATTTACTAGTTTTGAATTATAAACAACTTTCATAACTTAACTCTTTCCAAACACAATAATTAAGTATACTTAAACAACATAGATCAACTAGCTAACCAACACATGAATTTGCACATGATGAATCAAACTCCAAGAGTAATTGATAGTTATTATGATCAAATTTCTACAAGCAAAGGATTATTATGACATTCATATAACAATAATTAATACTTGCAATTATACAATAAATGATGCACTCATAGAAAGACTAAGTGTGTTGGAAGTTGAAGCTTTAATGTACTTAGGCCGAGAGAGAATGTCCTTAAGAACAAAAGAGTTTTTATCCTCTAATTTTAGCAATCAATGGGTTTTCATCATCATAAGATCACTCGAACATAAATTTCCTAGAAGATATGATAACACAACATGGATAATTATATTTAAAATATTTTCCCCATTTTATATATTTTCAACCCAAAAGATCAAACTAGTCATCTTAAACCCGAAATGGTGTCAATTATTAAATTTGAATTTTACACACTACATCATAGGTCAACCTTACAAGCATTACAAAATTTGTCATCAGATGTTTAATTATTTTCCTTCCTTCCGAATTGGCATGTCGAGCTACGAATTTGATCCTTAACCTTCAATAGCTCCTACACATGCATTGAGCAAAAATATTGATCCATGACCTTTTCTATCTCTTTGGCATGTGTTAAGTATCAGCCTTGATCCCTAGAATCCAATAGCTCCTTGTCTCATGTTGAGCAACAACCTCATTATTTGACAGGTCCTTGACATGCATCTAGACATAACCCTAATTCGTAACCTTTGAGAAGTAATTGGTATGTATCAGGAAGCAACCCTGATCCCCAACCTCTAATAAATCATTAGCATGGGTTGGGCAACATCTTTGAACCCTAACATTATCAACTTTTTGACACGAGTCTCAACAAGTGTTAAGTAGTGACTTTGATTCTCAAACTTTGACCTGTCCTTGGGTGAACACTCTTTTATCTAGTTATTTAAAAAAGGACATTATAAGCCCTCCCTCCCTAGTTGTTTGTCCTCGAGCAATGCAAGTTAGGTTGCTCAATAATTATGGCATCTTCAATTGGTATGCTTTTTCACCTAATTAGATACTATGTGATGCCCTTGTTCCTTGAGTTTTTAATACGAGTGTCCATTTCTTCTTCTAAGATTAGAATCAACTTACCCTTATCATCTAAGGGTGGGAAATCCTCCAAGGGTGTAACATGTTGACCAAGGACTTTCCTCAAACAAGATGAATGAAAAATAACATGAATTATTATGTTTGATGGAAGCTCCAACTTTTTGACCACTTCACCAATCTACATCACAATTTTGCATGATCCATAGCATCAAGATTTTAGATTTTCAACTTCACTCTTCTTAACAATAGTATGTTGATTGAATAATCAACACAACTACTCTCCTAAGTTCAACATGGCTTTACTTTCTTTCTTAATTTATTCTTCTCTTATTTTTATTATACTCTTATTAACCAATTCTTCTAAGTATTCCTCTTAGAAGGACATAATTTTCTCCGGAGTTCTAGGAATTCAAGGAATCTATTGTCTAGCTTTATTGTTATGCTTGATAGATCTAGTCTAATTATTATACTTTTAAATATTTTTGGTTGGGATGGAGCCTTCATGCTACTGTGTTGTCCTAATAACAACTTTTTTGTTTTTCACGGTCCTCAATGCTCTTTTCCAAACATGTTATGAGTTTTTCTACTTTTTCCTACTATGAATTCAAATTTTCTGCAATCTTCCATTCTTCTTTTCTAATTTCATTCTCTTTCTTCTTTTTGGCAACACCCACCTTAGCATTCTCAACAATAACATTGTTAGCGCATTCATTCCTTTTCTTCTTGACATTCTCCAATCTCTCATGGTGTTTGTTTTCTCTCTAAAGATCTTTTTTATGTCTTCTTTCTTCCCCAATTATACTTGTCATGTTAGCTTTCCTATTTCTAGGAACACTACACAAGTGGAAACAACAAATGAGAGAGAAGTGCAAATAAATGATGTTGATGCATTGAAAATCTCTTGCAATAATGATATATGCCTGAAAAATGAATGTTGAAGCTAATCCAAGCTTGACAAACAAAATTTCTCTTCTTAGAAAAAATAGAACCATAGAAGTGTGTAAGTTATCTTCTCATGTTCTTAGAAGGAATACGATGGAAAAAACTCAAGATGTATGATGCTTTTGAAGATGCCTGCTCCAAATGTAACTCCAAAATCTCTAAGCCATTTACAAAGTATGAAAAAAATTGATAAGATGAACAAGATACCATAGAATATTTAGGTACATCTACCATGGATGTATAGTGATAGTTGAACAAATAAGAATTTGGTGCTACCATGATAGAATCAAATGTAGGAAAATAAAGAATAGGAGAGCTTGAATCGTTTGAAATAGAAGAATAAAATCCATAAACGTTGTCATACAAAAGTATATGAATGTGATCAATGGTGTCCTCTAAGTCTGCAGCGTGGGACTCTACAAACAAAGATGTAATGTCTAGTAGAAATGTATCCTGATGAGCTGAATTTGAAAGATGATCAAAATCTTGTTGTAATGAACCACTAGAAGCTATCTTCAATGTCATAAATTGTAACCTTGTACAATTTACACCACTTTTTGTGCCCCTACCTTAGTATCTCAAAATGAATGTCATCTATCAATGTGGAGATCTAAACCTTTGTCTTGAAATTTAGTGCACCTCATTCTTAGGCTAATTGCCTTGTTTTGGGTCGACAAGAGTGTTTAGGGTGACCTTGCCCTAGACAAGGGCACCCAAGACATCCTTGTACATTAAAATTAGGCCCAAATTTGAACACGTCAATGCTCGCTTCCCACTAGTAGGTTCCCAATCATAATGCCTCAATTTGACCATTGGAGGTCATCCTAATATGTGAAATACCTTGAGAACCCTATATAAGATCATTATTTCATTCTTTTTTATCATCCATCTTAAAGCATCTATCGTCCATAAATATCCATCCACATTTGCTATCACCCACCT
The DNA here is from genome assembly GCF_030272615.1 of Cryptomeria japonica. Classification (NCBI taxonomy): domain Eukaryota; kingdom Viridiplantae; phylum Streptophyta; class Pinopsida; order Cupressales; family Cupressaceae; genus Cryptomeria; species Cryptomeria japonica. The sequence continues at coordinate 440,543,944 of NC_081410.1, forward strand.
ACATCTTCAAGAATCCAGGTGACATTTCATCCCAACATATTCTTGAAGCATTATTCTAATCTAAGCACCATGGAGCAAAAATTTACATCAATCTTCATGCAAGCATGTGTTTATGATCGATTCATTTATGTTTTATCTTTTCATTTTATGACATCAACACTTGCGATCACATTCAAAGAGCATTGCATCATTCAACTTTAGTAAGATTGAGGTATAACAATAAGCATTTTACTTCAACAATTTCAATTCAATTCAATGGTTAATTCCAAACCTGGGGTTTGAGATAGACAACCCATATCCACAACATCCCATTTTCCTCTTCTACATGTGTAGGTAGCAGGACCTGAAGATGTGGTTGTGAATTCGATAAGAGCAGATAGAGACAATCGGATCTAGCTTTTGCAGAGGCAAAAAGTGGAGGACAAGGACACCCCAGACACCTATGTCCAACAACTTTCTCATGAATCTTTAGGAGAACATTCAGTTATACATTTTGATCCCAAAAAGATACCTAATATCCATATACAACACTTTGAGGACAAGGTTACCTAGAGCACCTTTGTCTTACATTTCCAGGCCTAACATAGGTTCTTCTCAGCTTCCTTATCCCATTATTGTATTTATATTTTCATATCAAAACTAAAACTACTCATGCATGCTAATTTGTGTTAATTTCACACTTTTAGCTCTAGATCTTGCATTTAATTTATATCTTTCAATAGCTCATTTCAAACTCAAACAAAGGGAGAAACATAAATCAATCAACATTCATTCCTTGGGGTTGAATCTATAAGATTGATTTTTTCCCCCTTAAATGCAATTGATTGTTGGAAATAGGCTTAGTCGTTGTTTACTTAGCTAAACTAATGAATGCCCATTTCCACCTCATTATATATTGGCGAACTTGACATTTTTCACATTTTGCATATTTCTAATTGGGTGTTTTCAATTATCATCTTTCATAATGCAATATACAAAATCTAATTGGTTTTCTATTTCACATGTGATTACATTTCTCATTAGCTACTTTTATCAAAATAATGTGTTGGATAAGAGCTTCATTCACTTCATGTTGCTTGCATTCATTCATACAACTATAATATATTTCATCATGAGGCTTACAAAGGTTTTTCCTACATTCATGTCTTTTCTCAAAGGTTCCATACATATTTCATGTTGCTATATGATCATATTTTTAAAGAAATTAATAAGATACTTGGTTTTCATAAAATCTTTGGTATATGTATCAAATGAAACCCATGCTAATCTTAGATATAATATTAGAATGAATCATACTTGTATCTCTCCTACAATATCTTTTATTTTTGAGAAAATAATTAATACTCCAATCAATGATCTCTCCAATGGAAACACAACAATGATGAGTGTGATGCTAAAAATGTGGTACATAGAAGGCATACACATATAATGAGACAATAAAATGTAATTGAAAAGCTTAATTAAAAACTAGATTAGAAATGCAAACCATAAGCTTTCCTTGAAATATCCCATTTTCCTTTATTCTTGAGGACCTTGAAGGTGTTGGATTGATGGGCTCTCAGCAGAGCAATGACCTCCAAAGTGGCAACTCGAGAGTTGAGTAGCTATTTGATCATGATTGACTATGGAGATGATATGAAATGCATGATTTAAGAAACTAGATTAACATGCTATGATTAATCCAAAATCTAATTGCTAGATAATTGAAATGAAAATTGTCTATAGTAATGATGCTAAAGCTATGAATGCAAGGGATCCTTATTGCTCCAAAATGGGGGATATTTATAGGATTTCCAAGGCCAAAGCTGAGATGGCAGGAATCGACAGTCCAGATCTGATCTGAAGATATCAAGGGCCAAGATTGAGGAAGTTGGAGAAGAGGTTGAAGGAAGGGACACTTGTCATCTCTATGGTGACAAGTGTCAAGGAGCCTTGCTCATGAGAGAGCAAGTGTCCATGGGAGGAGACATGTGGCAAAAGTACCATGTGTCTCAAGAAGAGAATATCCACACCATGGGAGGTTAGGATAAGGAGCTTAGAATATGGAAGATAGGATAGGGTTAGTTAGAGCCAGGATTAGGTGGAATGGGATAGGTTAGGGGATGGTTAGGTTAGGTGGTTAAAAGTTAGGAGCCATGTGCTCATTTGAGTTTAGAAATTCAAATAATTGGAAAATGGAAATTAATCTCAACAAACTTGAGCTTGTTAATCTTAATTAGGGATTAGAAGAATTGATTTATATGGGGGGACATTAATTAATTTAGAAATAATTAATCAAAGGGGGATATGAAATGAACCATATAAATAAATCATGTAGATTTATTTACTAGTAGATGAATAGAGAAATTAATTAAATTGCTTGTGAATTCAATTAATTGGGAAGGGGAATTAATGAAATAACTGCGTATTTAATTAACTATCTTCAGACCATTTTTTGGTGTATACATTTTGCCCCTCTTTGAAGCGATGTGTGATGACGCGTTGGTTCAAAGAAAACTTGATTGAGGACGTTGCTGATATTGATTTCTCTAGGATGTAGATTCGATCTTGATTTGATACGGATTTGGTTTCGATATGATATTGATTTGATTTTGAGATGATAAATCTCAATATGATGCCCTAGACGCTGACTGATAGATATTGATGCGAGGATGCCCCCTCTGGAGATGAATCAGATAAGTTTTGAATGTTTTTTAATTTTTCGCCTTTTTTAGATTTTTTTGAGATTTTTGAAATTTTTTCGATTTTTCGATTTTTAATGATTTTTCGATTTTTAGAGATTTTTAGAGTCAATCTGATTCATTTCCTGGTAAGAAATTTTAAAACGCTGCCCTACCAGGTTGATTAGTTGATTAAATGAGTAAAAATCAGTGGAATAAAAATCCCACTTAAATGCCCCATTATGAGTTTAAAAAGGTGAATTCCTTTTACCACTCCTCATTTGTGCACTTCAGTTGTTTGAGAAAAATTGCTCTGGAGGAAGGAATGGTGATACTGTACCACCAACATAGGTTTGAGTGAGTTCGGTGATACGAGCGTTCTCCGACATATGGTCTACCGGTACGTACTTCTGAATAAAAGGGGTAAAAACTTTATTGAAGATCAGACCCAAAAAATTACAAGTAGGACAAGCGCCCCAAGGCCCTTCAAAAAAAGAACCCTAGGCCTAGACCAAGCTCAGTTAACATCATAACTCTCCATGTCCTCAACAAGAATCTGCCGCAAGGCTTGACAATAATCTGGGGAGAGATGCTCCTAGCCTTCAAGCTTCCACTCACTATCATGTTCTGAGGCCCACTTAGCCAAACAATCCACCGCTCTATTCCATTCCCGGGGAATGTGGATGAAAGATACCTGCTCCATTAGGGAGCTAATCTGAAGGATCTGATGCACAATCTCTGCCAGTTGCCAATGAGTCCCTCTCATCTTCTGCTCAGTCAACAAATGAACAATAATTTGTGAATCCGATTCACTAGAAAACCTTCCTACAACCCAACTCCCAGGCCCGCTCTAGGGCATAGAGAATAGCAAGACCCTCCATATAATTATTGGATTGCCTCCCTTTATGCACCGAAAAGATGAAGACCACCTCACCCATACAATTTCGACCTATCCCCCCTACCCCAGCTGGGCATGGGTTACCTCTGGAGGAGCCATCAATGTTAATCTTAATAATCTCATCCTAAGGGGGGCTCCACTTTCCAACCCTTTAGACCTTCTTCCTAGCACATCTACCTTTTCTGACACAAGAAGAGGCCAAAGATAGCTCATGCCAACCCAACCTGCTCACAATGTCCGCCTCATCTCTATTCAAAGAAAGATTAACCTCACACTTCGCTTCCACCGTCTCCCAAATCATAACCATGGTTCTATTCCAGACTTGCTGCACTAACAGTCTGGACTCCCGAAAGATCCTTCTGTTCCTCTCAAGCCAAATCTGCCAAAGTATGAAGATGGGCCCAATGTACCAAACCATCTGAAGGAAGGAGGACAACATGGGTGGTCTGCCCATACTACACTAAAATTCCACCTGAGAATTGACATGGACACACAGACACTTCCACACCCCCCACCAGTAGTGCCAAATAAGCATAGAGAAGAGACATTTGAAGAACAAATGTGAGGAGTCTTCTTCCTCATTGCCACACAAAGCACAAATAGAGGGCCCCAAGATTCCCCTCTTGCGAATGTTATCCCAAGTTAGGCATCTATTCAAGGCCAGAGTCCAAGCGAAGCAATTGCACTTTGGCCAGGAGAAACTGTTCCAAGCCTGTTTCCACCAGTGCACCTCTCTACCCTCCAATCTTCTGTTCAAAAGAACCCGGTAACCACCAGCAACAGTATAGATGCCTTTAGGATTTGAAGACCAGGCAAGTCCATCCCTACCCTTGAGAGCACTATAGCGTCTACTCGCCAGAATGCCTTGCAGCTCAGCACACTCTTCCTCCATCCCAACGACCGGCCACTCACTAGGAGCCTTCCACCTCTCCATCTCCAACCGCCCACATTGGTAAACCTCCTTGAAGTCACTCACCCTTGACCACCCTGCCTCCAGGAATATTTGGCTAAGGTTCCCAAGATTGGGAAACTGCATAAGGATGGGGGGGTACCCATCCCAAGAGTCATTCCAGAAAAGGACCTCCTCCCCCCTCCTGCAGATCCAAAAGAGTCCCTCCTTAATGAGAGATGCCCCCTTCTTAAGAGTATACCAAATCATTGAGCCTTTTCCCTCAAGCGGATATCTTGGAACCTTCTGAACTGGGATCCTTTACATATACTTGTAAGCCAATAGATTAGCCCACCCACGGTCCTTCTCGACGCACCACCTCCAATATAGTTTAGCCGCCAGAGCCTCCCCGAATAACATAGCCTACCGTAAACCAAGCCCCCCCGACTGTTTCGGGCTACACACCAGGTCCCAATTAACCAGATTCCATTTGGAGGAGGATAGATTGTCTGCCCATAAGAATTTCCTAGCCAAAGAGTCCAATCCTTTCAAGAACCACATAGGAGCCACTTGAAGCATACAACGATAGATTGGAAGAGCCTGAACCACCGACTGAATCAGTTGCACCCTCCCAGTGAAAGATAACCATCTGTGCATCCAATGTTCCACCTTCGAGCGAAATTTATCCAAGATACTCTGCCATGACTCCCAAGGAGGATTACCAGGAGAGATAGGAATACCCAGATAAGTCATGGGCAGAGTACCCACTTGAAACCTCAAGATAAGGGCAATCCTCCTTTGAATAGCTCCAAGGGTGTTGAAGAAAAGAATAGAAGACTTATCTTCATTGATCAATTGACTCGAGGCCGCCAAATAGACATCCAAAACCTTCCGCAAATTAGTAGCTTCTCTGATTCGGGCAAGACCCATCAAGGTCGTGTCATCAACAAACTGCAAATGGGATTGAGGCTGTAGATCATTACCCCAACTCCCTGGCCCTGAATACTACCCAGACCCGCATTATGCTTGATTAGCCTCCCCAGACCCTCAGCCAGGAGAATGAAAAGGTGAGGGGAGAGGGGGTCCCCCTGGCGAAGGCCCCTAGTCGCACCAAACAGCTCCGTGTGATCACCATTAATAAGCACTGAGAAAGAGGTGGACGTGACACAACTCATAACCCATTGGCTCCATTCCTTAGCAAAGCCAAAAGACCTAAGGATCTTCAGAAGGAAGGACCAACGAACTCTATCGTAAGCCTTAGCCATATCCAACTTGATAAACATAGCTTTTTCCTTGGAGGATGCCATAGAGTGAATGGTCTCCGTAGCAATAACCACACCATCCAAAATTTGACGTCCTTCCACAAACCCGCTCTGTTCCTCTGAGATAACAGCCCCCAGACACTTCTTCATCCTCTCTGCTATCAACTTGGAAATGATCTTGTATATCACATTGCAGAGAGATATGGGGCGGAATTGTCCTAACCTATCGATTCCCTCACACTTAGGGATAAGCACAATGAAGGTCGCATTCAAGGCTCGAAGCATCTGTTTGTTCCTCTGGGACTCTTGGACTACCTTGAGTAAGTCCAATTTGATGATGTCCCATAACTCTTGAAAGAATTCAACTGAAAACCCATCCGGTCCTGGTGCTTTTCCTTTCCTCATGTGAAAAACAATCCACTCAAGTTCTTCCAACAAAATAGGACCCATAAGCTGCTCATTCATCTCCCTAGACACAAGAGGAGGAATGCAAGCAAGGACCTGGTTCTCCTCCACCAAATCCCCCTAGGAATCCTCACTGAAGAGGGATAAAAAATACTGAAGAGCCTCCCTAGAAATCTCCTGCAAGGATAATAACAACTCCCCTCTATCATTGACCAAAGCAGAGATGAAGTTCCCATGGCGTCTCACCTTCACAGAGTTGAAAAAGAAAGCAGTGTTCTTATCGCCCGCTTGAAGCCAATCAATGCGAGCTCTCTGTTTCCAGTAAATTTCTTCCTTGAGTTCCCCTTTCTCTAGAACCTTGAGAGCCCTATCCTCCTCCCTAAGCAAGGCTTCAGACAAGCCCTACTCTCTGATTTCGCTGGTAATGCCATTTAACACTGTTTGGGCAGCTTTCTTAGCATGAGAAATGTTCCCGAAGCCCTGCCTATTCCACTGTTTAGGCTGAAACTTAACAAACTGCAGCTGCTTGGCAAAAGTAAACATGGCAGTGCCAAAGGCTGGCCTCCCCTTACTCCACCAGAGCTCAACTAGAGCATGCAGAGTGGGATCCCGAAGCCACATAAGTTGGAATTTGAAGGAAGGAGAGCGAGCAACCCGGGCTGAAGAAGAGACCAACTTGATAGGCCAATGGTCAGACCCTCTCCAGTCAAGAATCTTAGAGCTTGTGGACCACCCCCCACCAACTCAAGAACTGGAAACCAGGAATCTGTCTAGCCTTTCAACAATCCAAAACTCCCCCACTCTCCTATTGTTCCAAGTGAACAAACCGTTGCTAGGCTTAATGTCAACCAGATGCAGGGAGGCTATACTATCCCGAAAGAGATAAGAAGAGGGATCCAGCCGCATGACTCCCCCCTTCTTCTCACTCAACTTAGTGATAGCTATAATAGGGAATGATTAATGTGATGAAATCTTGCTTTCACAAATTCAACTAGTAGGTGAGATCCTTTATTTGATATGGCAAAACAGATGCGGCGCACCGTGGTAATGAAGGCCAGGGCGATAATGCAATCCCTTTGCGTAAGACATACATGTTCACAGACAAGGAATGGTTCAAAAATCCTAAGACAAACTTGCCCCAAAATGTTATGAAACACTCCACAAATAGAAGACAAAAATAATAAAGGACCATGAGCCATCCTGACCACTCTAAATCACTTAGTGACATCATCGAGCAACATAGGAACATGGTCGAAGCCAAAAATAAATCAATAAAAAGATAAGACTCGCAAATTCAAACAAGTCAAACAAACATTCTAATCTTCATTGCCAAAGTGACAGTGTCGTGATAAAAGGAGGATCATGTTGTCTAGTTTCAGGGAATGTAGTACCCCATCTAAGACAAGACACAGTCTAGTTTTGAGTATACCACACCCTGTATAAGACCCATGATAATAGTGACAAGGACAAATGATATTGATGTTGATTGATTGACATGACAATTTTGATCAGTTTGAATGCTTGGTTTGATTGAAAAGTTCATCTATTAATGCATGATTTGTTAAGCACAGTGTTGTAACATGTTATCTGTTTGTTGTCTACACAAATGTTTGTCTATGTACAAAAGGGACAGTTTATTGGTGAAATGAAACAAAAGCGACTGTTTTTTTAATTTTTAATGTTTTGAAATTTTTAGCGTTTTTGAACATTTTGATTTTTAGGGCTTTTTTTTTTCAGGACATTTTATGAATATTTTTGAATGTTTTTGGATTATTTCAGTTAATTTTTCAATTTTTTTAGGACTTATTTTTTTTTTAGGACTTTATTTGATTTTTTTGGATTTTTTTGGATTTTTTATGATTTTGCCCCCAGTGTCTAGCAAGGCAAGGAGTATGACAGGTGAATAAATAGGCTTGCTGAAATGATTGTGGATAGAGGGAAGACAAAGGCCTTTTATTATGGAGACAATGGGACAAGAGATTGGATATGGCAATGTAAAGCAGTGACATGGCATGAGGGACATGTCAAGAGGTTTTTGAATCCATGTTTAAATTTTGCGTCCTTATGTCAGATCAAGCTCAAGGAACGAAAAAAAGAGTGTATGTATAGTGATTTGATATGGATAGGATAAGCAAGACCGAGAATGGACAAGGGACATGGAATAAAGGTTGGGGTAGGCTAAGGGATAGTGGCAGAAAGTTGCAATAAGCCAGGGAATATGATTGAAAGGTTGTAATAAGCAAATAGATAAAGACCAAAAGCTATGATAGACTAAATGTTGTAAACAAGATACATGATGCTCATGAATATCCTCAGCCTTGTCAAGATCAAATATGGAAAAGGGGATATGTGCATGAGGGACAATATGATATGAAGGGTTATAGGACATGATAGGATAATGAAGTGTAATAGGATATGGCAGGATAATGAAGGGTAATAGGATATGACAGGATAAAACCTACCCCCAAATATGACATGCAAGAAGCTCATGGATTACACATGATGCCTGTTTGCTAGGTTTTCATCATGGTACTTGCCCAAGGTGTCTGTTTGCCAGGTTTTCACCAATGGATGAATTATTTTTGCTTTACTTTTTTTCTCACTCTTTTTTTTGTATTTTGACTTTTTCAATAGAAATTGGACACATGATAGGGGATGGAAGAAGGACTCAAGCATATTATTGTTTGGATAGTAACCTTGAAATAAATGGACCATGACCTTTAAAAGCATGCTCAAAGACGTTGGTAGGATAAGGATATGGAAAATGAGATGGAACTAAGGAAAGGATTTATGCAAAGGATTGGACCAAAGGGATCGAAGGATGGAAAATATGCATTGGATAATGGATGGGGTATTGGAAGAATTGGGCTTGAGCGGATGGAAATGAAGGCAAGATCAATATTGGCACACACCTTGAGGGGTGATGGATTGATGGAGGAAGAGTGGGTTTTGGATATGGAGATTTTGATGAAGGAATAGCTAGGGATTTGCGGACATAAGGGCCCAAAATGGATGAAGAAGGTGATGTAGGAATAGACTTGGAAAGTTTAGATGGAGGAATGGCAATTTCAGATATCAATCTGGGTTTTTCTTTTTGTGCTTCAAGGAGCCTCTTGGGAATCCACATGGTTTTTGATGTTTCATTTTTTTGTAGTTCCTTGGAGTGCATTGCTTGCATAAAAGATTTAGGAAACCATATAGATTTTGACTTTCCTTTATTTTTCTCAGTGGGCCTTTGTGGCCTTTTGGATATATTTTTTTCTTTATAGATCATATTGTTTTTTGTTTTGACATGTCGATTATATTGGACATGTTGATCCTTGAATACATGTGGATTGCTAGACTTATGACTTTTATACTTGGCATTCAAATTTCTTGGAGGGGGAAAGGAATGCATGGATGGATATGAATGAAATGGAGTTCTTTTGGATTGATGAAATTTACTCAATGATGTGTGCATTTGCTGACCTTGCATAGAGGATGAAGGGATATAAGGACCTAAGATGGATGGAAAGTATGATGGGGAAGGTGTATGTTTTGATTTTGATGGAGGGATACCAATGTCTTGAGAGTGAGTTGTGTAGACATGACCCTTAAGATCTTCTTTGTTATGGAGGGGTTCTTTCTCATGAAGGTCTACCCCTTTTCTTTTATGAATATTTTGACATGTAGGATACTTTGTGCTTTTAGAGGAAGATGCAAGTCCATTATTAGGTGGACATGACATGAGAGAAATAATGAGATCATAAAGTGGATCAGAATGGACCAAAGTGGAAGAACCCATTGTGCATATAGGGGGTTCATGAACATATTGCACCAACACGTTAGAATCATGAGGGGGATCAGGATCACTAGGGGGATGACGATCACGAGGGGAGCTAGGATTGTGTGGTGGGCATGGATCAATGATAGGCTCTTCAAGAGATGGAATGGGATAAATAATGGGATCATCAAAATAAATGAGATCTTGGAGTGTATATGGAGGATTAAGACAAGGAGATGGAGGAACAAAAGGATCTTGTGGAGGATTTAAAGGAATAATTTGACCTTGACAAGGAGGAAGATCATTGGAATCCTCTTTAAAGGTGCTTTGCTCTTGACTTTCAATGGGATCATCGGAAAGGATGGAAGGGATATCTTGATCTTTCTTAGGAAGTGGAATGTCAATGGGATTTGAAAGGATTTTTTTTTCATAAAATGGAAGGGGATCGTTTGGGATTGGATGGACTGGGATATCTTGATCTTCCTCAGGGAATGGAGTGTCAATAGGACTTTGGATAGGATGGACAAGAATAGGGGAATCATCATGAGTTTCTGGGAAGATGAGATCCTGGTCAACAATTGGATGGGATGATAAGGTTTCAAGATCTTCATCTTCATCTATTTCAAGACACGTTTCTTCATGCTCTAAATTATCCTCTTGACATGGGGTTGGACTTTGGATATGCACGGGGGATTTTGGCAAGGGATCAATGCTTTGGCACGAAGGTGATGGAATTTGAATGGGACTCTCTAAAAGAGAAGCATTTGAAGGCATTAAATCTTGCATTTCCAAATAGTACAAGGGATTTGTATAAATGAATTGATTAGCATATATTTCTGTGGCAAACAATCCTTGGGAGGATGCATTATTTGATGCATCATTTGGAGGTGATGGTGTAAATTGCTCTTGTGAAACTTCAAAATATGATGGAATGGGAGGGAAAGTGGAGGCAAATTGAGGGTCAAATTCTTGATGGATGGACAAGCCATTGCTAGACATTTGTGTATGATTTTGATCATCCTCATGAAAATCACTTGGGACTCTCTTTAAGATTTGTCTAATAAGGCCACCTTTCTTTGGAGATGCATTTGAATCCTTGCGAGGTTTTGACATGATTGGATTTATATTTTCAACTTTCTTGGCAAGAATTTGGTCTTGGTTTGATGTCATGTTTTGATATTGGACTTGGTTCAATTGTTCTGACGTGTTTGAAACTTGGGTTGGTGTGTGCTACAACCTTTGTTTTTGAATGTTTGGTTGTAGATGTTGACACTGATATTCCACCATTGGTTGAACCATTTGTTGACATTGTATAGTTGGTTGGACATATTGTTGAAATTGGACCATTGGTTGTATATGCTGGACCACTGGTTGTGTCTGTTGGAAATGTTCGAACTGTTGAACAATTGGTTGTGATGGTTGAAAATGTGATTGGTAGTAAATACCTTCTTGTTCTTGTTGTGGAGGTACATAATGTTGTTGTCTCTTTTCTTGAAATTGTTTCATCGTCTCTATTTGTGAGAGGAGAGATGGTATGTTTGATTGTTCAATAAGAGATCTTACATCAATTGGCTCAAAGTTTGGGTTTGGACCTTGAAATTTTCAAAATGTTTTGGACATTTGGGATCTAATCTTCTCATTGTTTTTCACTTTTCGTTCCAATATCTCCTTTTATTAAGATAGTTTCTCCTCTAGTTTTTGTATTTGGACATTTAAATCATCATGATAAGTTTGATCCAAGTTATGAGACATGTAGAGATTGGATTGACATGATTGATTGCTCAATTGTGATGACATGGTTTCGTAAGAAGGTTGAGACCTCATTTCATCATACATATCACTATGCAATGCAACTAATGGGATTGACAAATGCAACCTAAAAGGATGACAATGCAACTAAATGTTTTTGGACTTTTTGAATTTTTTGAATGACAACTAGATGCAACTAAATGCAATGAAAATGTGACCTTGCTTTGGACCTTTGAGTTTCTATGGTTTGATAATGTTATGCAACTAAGTGCAACCTATTTTTTTGTTATTATTTCAAGAATTTTTGGAAATGATATGCAATCTTAAGCAATGGTAATGCAACCTATTTTTGTTGTTGTTGTTTTTTAGGTTTGGACAAACCTTTGAAATGCAACCCTAAAGAGATATGCAATCTTAAGCAATCGTAATGCAACCTATTTTTGTTGTTGTTTTTTTTAGGTTTGGACAAACCTTTGAAATGCAACCCTAAAGACATGACTCTTGGGATATTGAAATGAAGTATAGAGCTTAAAAGGACAAAGGACAAAATGACAATAGGACAAATGACAATGTCTCACCTATATGCTTGGATACTAAGCTAGGTTTGACAAAATCATGTTGGCAGAATAAAAATGTTGGATGAGCTCAAGACTTCCTAACAACAACTTAGTGTTTAATCTAAAGAATTGAATCCTCAAGTATGACAAAAACCTAATTCTGACACTATATGAAAAAGGACAATGATCTAAGGTGCAAGCCTACAATATGATATGATAATGACCTAAGTTATGAAGAGAGACCCAGGGTATGCAGATGTGACCTTATATGATGATATGGACAAAAGTTGATTATGACACAATGATATGACACTAAAGATGTAGGTGAAAATGTATGATAATGTTAACTTAAGACCAAACTTAGGGTTAGACTATGAAATGATATTACCCTACGTGCAAAAGGACATATGCAAAGGAATGACTTTTTGATATGCAAAGAATATGACCTAGGTGAAACCTAACTTTGGTATTTGACAATGATTATGAAAAATACAAACCTAGAAAGGACCTAATGTTGGTATGCAAAATGACACCTAAGAGAGGACCTAATTTTGGTATGCAGAATGACACCTAGGAGAAGATATAATAATGACATGCAAAAGGACACCTAAGATAGGACCTAATAATGGCATGAAAAAGGGCACCTAGGATAAAACCTAATAATGACATGAAAAAGGACACCTAAGAGAGGACCTAATAATGACATGCAAAACTTAGGAAAATGGTGTTGAACCTACGTTCAAAATGAGGACACCTAACAATGAAATGGACTGAATGGAGTGCAATGACTATGTCCTAAAACCTAAGTATGTACTATGAAGGACCTAAATCTAAGTGACATGAATTTTGAGACAAAGTTTTTCAATGTGTTTGAAAGCCATGTTTTGAAAATGTTTTGAACTTTGTTGGATGAATGCTCTTTTTTTTAAAACCTTGTTTGGACAATGTTTGGACTTGTTTGACAAATAATGTTTTGTGACAATTATATAATTCAACTTTTGACAATCACAAAAGACAAGATGTTTGGACTTAGACCCAAGACAATCATGCTCATTCACAACATATCCTATGGCTGGCCGGGGCAATATCTGTTGAATCCTCTAACCATAAAATACAACACTCAGCTGGATAGCTAGACACTTGGTAGCATTGGCTCCCCCTTACAGTGCATTCACTTCTCGAGCATACCAAGCTTCAAGTTCAAGGGGCATCACTTCCCAAGAACTTGCTATCTCTAACTGAGGAGTACATGAGAGGTATCTTTGGCATGCGCGTATCACAACGCCTGAGCCAACAAATAGAAGGTTTTTGGTCTCTACAAACAAAAGGTTCTAGTTAAGGCATCCGTTCGGGTGGGTATTGATCTGGCAAATAAATCATCGCAATACCATTCCAACCCCTGTTGTCTACAACTTTCGTTGCATCCACAGTTATTTAGAGTGGTTTGGAAGGGGTTCGTCTTCAACCCTGTCACCACTTAGGGTCGTTCCCTCTCACAAATTGGGCTAAAAACACACAAACAAAATTAAATAAAAGACATGATAAGCATTGATTTTTTTGACCTTTAGAAAATCAAATGAGTTTATTGATTCATTTGCATCCTAATTAAGACTAGATGAGATTAATTCCACATTAATTTGAAAAAGATTTGATCAATTTAAGCCATGATTAAATGCAATTTGTTGTTGTTCTTTGATCTAAATCTTAATTAAAACTATGTGAGAATTGTAGGATTCATTCAAACCTCCTAATTAGGCTATGTGAAGAGTTGTTGTTCATTAAAACCTCCTAATTAGGCTATGTGAAGATTTGTTGTTCATTGAATCCCTCTAATTAAACTATGTGAAGATTTGTTGTTCATTGCATGTTAAGAAATCCTGCATAAATCATTGTTTAGACTCCATAAAACCCACATGCAATAATAGATCCTGTCATAAAACCTGCATGGAACAATGGATTAGTCCAAAAAATACACATGCAACAATAGATGCTCACATAAACCTTGCATGCAACAACATATTAGTGCAAAAAACTTGCATGCAACAATGGATTAGTCCAAAAAATACACATGCAATAACAGATCCTCACATAAAACCTGCATGCAACAACAAATTAGTGCAAAAAACTTGCATGCAACAATGGATTAGTCCAAAAAATACACATGCAACAACAGATCCTCACATAAAACCTGCATGCAACAACAAATTAGTTTAAAAAACCTGCATGCAACAATGTATTAGGACAATAAACCTACATGCAACAATGGATTAGTCCAAAAAGCCTGCATGCAACAATGGATTAACACCAAAAACCTGCATGCAAAAACAAATCCACACATAAAACCTCCATGAAAATATCAAACTCACAAAATTGTCAGATTTACGTGTTCATGTCGGGTTTACCAAAAAAATGTAATAGGGAATTTGAGCATAAGATTCATAACCTATATTAGCTAACCACAAAAAACTAACAAGCTATGAAAGAAATCCCAATACATTCAATAGAGCTATGAAGACAAAGCACTTAAAATAAATATGCAAACCATAACGAAGTACTTCCTCCATGATTCTCCATTGTTTCTCTTTTTCCTCCAAATATGTGGGCTTAACCTACAAAATGCAAGTGTGAGAAAGAGAGCAAGATTGCAAATGAGTTCGACAGTGTGAGCATATTCGAAAAGTGGTTCCAAATGATGAATAAAAGAGTCCAATTTATAAAAAAATTGGGGATTGACTTTATGGACAAGATTAATTCGAGACTGAAAATAATCAACATACAAGATTGAGTGCACAACAGAGCAACCATTCAGGAAAGGACGAAAATATAAGAAAGCAAATTGGAAGATATTATGAGAATAAATAATAAAACCTTTAATTATCTTCTCATAAATACCAAATTAGCAAGTTGAAAATATCAAGAAGGTTTTAATAATTAAAAATTATTAAATATCATAATTCGAAAAGATAAATAGAAGAATTAAAAATAATAAAATATCCTATCACAAAAAGTAGATTTTTGAAGATGCATACCTCATTTTTTTATTTAAAAATTAAGATTAATGAGATATTGCCAAAAAGATAGATTTTTGAAAATCAAGGAAAGATATTAGTTTCCAAATTTGAAAATTAGGAGGATATATGAGAAGATTTAATAATTAAAAATTATTAAATGTCTCCACATAAGAGGATAAAATGGAAGAATAAAAAATTAAGAAAAGCATAAAATAAAGATGAATTAATAAATGAAATTTATTAATTATCTTTATTTTGGAGGAAGATAAATATGATAAATTAATAAAACGATTTATTAATTTATTGCTCATATTTATGAATTAGTTAATTAAATAAAATGAATTTATTTAATTAATGGACAAAAGGGATAAATAAATAAATTATTAAATTTATTTATTTAGGACTTAGAAGAATCGTTAGTAAAAGGGGGTTTAATTAATTAATTAAACCTAAGAGGCACTATGCACATGATATGTTAAAAATAGGAGACACATGTGTTGACCATTTTTTAGTGTCTACAATAGCATTAAAGTCTCCCGCCAAAATCCAAGGATGAAAAGGGACCAACCTTCGCATACAAGAAATATGAGACCAAAGGTTTTGCTTGCCGAGAAAATCAGTGGGAGCATAGATATTAGTAAACAAGATAAGGTCTCCGGTCTCAAGACTCGAGGCAACCCCGGATAACAACGATCTGGAAGCCACCCACCAAATAGGGCGAATCTTTGAAGGATTCCACAGACATGCCACTCCCCCAGAGGACCCACCAGCCCCAATACACTGACAGTTGCCTCGCCCCCATAGCTTCGGCACCAACCCCATCATACTCTCCACCGAGAGTTTAGTTTCTTGTAAAAACAGGACATCAAGTGAATGATTCCTAATCAAATCTCGAACAACTTTTTATCTAGGGCCGCTATTCAAGCCCCTCACATTCCATGAAAGCACAATCATTTAGGAGGATTGGAAAAGTGAGAATCCAAAGTCTTTACTGACCCCGACTCAACCAAATTCTCTCCCATCAATTTGATTTTATCCAAATCCTTCTTTCTGTCAGTCTTTGAGATTTTCTCCAAGGCATTCTTCTTAATATCTTTTTGATGAAGACCCAAATGAGTAGAGGACTTATTAGTTTTAGCTCTAGCCAATTCCGTTTTTAGAGCAATCGGGGAGCCCTCGCCCCCCACCAATTTCACCACCGAAACAGGAGTGAGTCCCACCTCAGCCCCTGCAACCTGCTCCATCTCCATTAGTTGACTTCCAGTCCCTAGCAAGGCCTGGGTAAAATCCTCCATTACTCTTTCTGGACCCCCCCTAAAGCACCTTGGTCTAGTGGGGTTAACCCCGTATTCACTTCTTGTTGACTGAGGTCGTCCAATGATGCAAATTTGTTAAAGGTATCCTCCTCCAGTCTCTCCTGAAGGGACCTCTTCTGGCCATGATTATTGTTCTTTGTCTTAACTGGAGCAAAACCATCAACACCCACCACCTCGACCGATATATTGGCTTTTCCTTTATCAGCCCTATCTTGGCTCTGGGCCTGTTGTTGAGGTTGGCGCACCACTGGTTTAAATCTAGGGCACTTACATTGTAAATGACCATACTCATGGCACATACAACAATGAAAAGGTAAGGTCTCATAATCTAACTGTTGCACCCAAGAGTAAGAGCCGACACACTAACTATAGCATCTGGTAAAGGTTTACTAAGATCAATTTCAACACAGATGTGTGCAAAGGTCATTACCTTTCTCCCTAGGGTTTGCGATGAGGATCCCACTGGTTTCCCAAGCAGAGCGGCTAGCATCCATAACACCTCCTCCTGACAACACTCCACTAGAAACCATGGTAAGCGAACCCACACAGGAACTCTATTTGGGAGCTCCTCCGAAGGGTTAAACCCTGCATGCCAAGGTTTGATAAACAACCCCACCTAGTTGTAAAAATATGAGCCTCCTTCAAAGATCCTATTGTGATCCTCCATACAGTTGAAAGTAACCATGAAATAGTTGTTCGCCAGCAGCATAATCTCTATTTCCCCATCCGGTGCCCAATTCCTCTGTGCCCAGTTTTCCAAGAACTGTAGGGAGACCCTCATTCCCAAAAATTTGCAATAAAGTGAGTGGTTTGAAAAGTTCTCTATGTCTTCAACTATCATCTCAGGGGGAATAACCAGCTTCGGCCTTTCACTGCATCGCTCGAGACACCCATTAATCTTTGTGGGGCGAGAGCTACTAGCACTTCCAGACCCCATATCTGAGGCGAAAAGATTATTGGAAAATGTCTTCATATTCTGAAGTGGGGGTTTTGATCCCACCGCAGCTTGGAAGTCCATGGCTGGGGCCACCTGTGAGGCCTCACCACCAAAGCCTGACATCAGATCACAAGAAGAATTATAGGGCGACAAAAGACCGCCAAAGATCAAACCTGAAAACCCCTTGAGAAAGTACAGCCCTTCAAGAAACACCCCCTACCAAGCTGCTCTACCAATGAGGCCAAATGAGCCCCCCCAACCCCCCAGGAGACCCACAAGGAACCCACCGCACTTAGCTAGCCGAAACCCAGCACCCCTGCAGAACAAAACTCTCCCCGGTGACCACCGCAGAAACCCCTCCTCCCATAGCCGCTCCCCCCTCCGTTCTCCCCCGACACCCTTCAATGTCCTCCCCCTCTACGTTGATGCAGCTACGCCCGTGAGCTAGGGTGTCAAAACCCTAGCTCGACTTTCGCAGCTCCTTGCACGCGGGCCATCGATGGTTCCACCGATACGTACTTCGAGAAAATCCAGCTTTATTAATTTTTAGTTGAGTTTTGAAAAATTTAATTGTTTGCATAAAAAGTCATTTTTTAGCATTTTTGCCAGATGGGTTGGGAAAAAATTACATTTTTGAGATGGGTTTTTCGATTTACGAAATGGATTCATAGGATTTTTCTTTGAAAATTTTCAATTCACATCCCAATTTTTTTTTTATTATGCATGCATTTTCAAAAAAACACATCAAATTTTTAAAAAATAAAAAATAAAATGCTTTTTGATTTTTCGATTTTTGTTTTTTGCGATTTGATTTGATTTTTGATTTTTTTTTACGATTTGATTTTTCGATTTTTTTGATGATTTGATTTGATTTGATTTTTTCGATTTTGCATTTTATCGATTATTTGATTTGGGTGATTTTGAGAAAATGATTTGATTTGTCGATTATTTGAAGAAAATGATTCAATTTGTCGATTTGTGCCATTTTTTGAATTGGTTTGATAAAGAAGTTGTGTTTGCTGTCAATATGATTTGATTTTTGATTTTGACAGGGTAAGATTTGTTTAGCTATCTAATTGATAAAATTAGATGCTTCTAATTGGTAAATTTGATGATTAGTTATGACTATCTCGATGTACACGTGAGATGAGATAGGATTGATAATGACCTCATGATAGATGAGTGTCATTGATAGGGGCCCAACGAGATTTGATAAAAATCTCAATTGAGCAAGATAAACCGATAGATAGATAGATTTGATAGATAGATAAATCAAGAAACTGATATGATGAGATGATTTGATTGCAGGAGCACTTTATTGTTCTCCCGTCTCGGGAGCGCTTCTCGAAGACATGGATGTTGATACCCCGTCTTAGCCAGGCGGAGCGAGACCACATTGGCAGGTGTGGTTTATCTTCCCTTCTTGACATGCCTCAGCCTTTGATAAACCAGGGATTATTGACAGTCTTAGCAGAGCGTTGGCATAGCGAGCATAACACTTTTCATTTGTCGACGGGCAAGATGACGGTGATGCACGAGGATGTCTACCGGATATTGCGTATCCCCATGATGGGCGAGTTAGTGTATTACGATCTTAGTGAGTGGGGTGGGATGGATGCACTTTATCGAGTGTTCGAGGATGATGAGATAGGTGGATACGACATTGCGTGGCAAGAGATGCTAGAGCTAGGATATGCCACATTACCTATTGTGCTTGCCAGATTTATTGGAGGTTTCCTTTGTCTTGATCATAGGTCAAAGGGATTATCTATTGGATGGGGTCATCTTCTTGAGCAGATGGTGACAGAGGGGATTCGATTCACATGGGGTCCATGCATGCTAGCGCACTTGTATCATGACTTGCACCGAGTTGTGTACCATAGATCAACTGCATTATTAGCAGGGGTGATTGTGCTTCAGATATGGGCCTGGGAGCACCTACCTATCACACGACCATTGGCTGACAAAGATAGACCTGTAGGTAGGCCTTATGCTGACGGGTATCCAGGTATCATTGTCTAGCAAAAGATGGGCAAATTAGAGTACTAGTGATGGACCTTGGAGGATCTGGATACTATGATATGGAGACCATACAGGGATTGTGAGATTTGGCCTGAGGATGTAGTGGAGATGTTGTATGTATTCATGACGCGATATCTAATTGGATCGACACCTTATATCATCAAGCGATTCCCTTGTACGAGGGTATTAAGACAATATGGTAGGATATAGGGGATAGCACAAGGTACAACTCATTATGCTCGCCGGAGATTGGATGTGGCTACTTGGGGGCCTTCTATTTCATATGACCAGGCATGTGCAGAGTATCGATCATTGAGGCCTCTGGATTTGGATTATCTTCCAGGTGTGATGGATAGCAAGACGACACATGAGTATGTCGTACATTATATTATACACAGGTTTCTGAGGCTAACATGTTCGGATGAGCCAAAGCCAGTTTTAGATGAGGATGATGAGAGGCTACGACACAGAGCTCCTAGACGACGGAGGGATGGTGGGGGGGGAGGAGGTGGAGGCAAAGATGATAGCAGAGATGGAGATGGATATGGAGGAGATGCAGGAGATGACGATGATGGAGATTATGATGGAGGAGATGATGATGGGGGGGATGGGGGAGATGATGATGGGGGAGATGGTCGAGCAGTGGCCGTGGCAGCGATAGGCACACCAAGAGCTAGTGGTTCTAGATCTGCCAGAGATGTATATACAGATTGGATGGCTCGGTTGGTCAAACACGGGAGATCAGGTCCAGGGGATCAGGAGCATCAGGTCCCAGAGCAGGAGGTTCCCCTGGTTGAGTAGGTATCTATGATAGTATCATGGGCTGAGCAGCCACAGGCAGAGGCACCTCAATGGATCCTCATTAGGATGTTGTCTCATCAGCAACAGGCTCAGATTACAGACTTACAAGCT
Source organism: Cryptomeria japonica (assembly GCF_030272615.1). NCBI lineage: Eukaryota > Viridiplantae > Streptophyta > Pinopsida > Cupressales > Cupressaceae > Cryptomeria > Cryptomeria japonica. Next base: position 440,564,325 of record NC_081410.1, read on the forward strand.
CAAGTTCAACAACTAAAGAGTCGACTACCAGAGAGGGACTCTTAGATGGCCCAACTAGAGATTCAGATGGCTTCTCTCATAGTCAAGAGAGATGCAACTAGGGATAGGTGTCGGCAAACCGAGGCATAGGTACAATTGTCAGGAGATTCTATTTCAGGGAAGACTGCCCTGAAGATGATGCGCCAGGGGATCCGAGAGGCTGAGTATTATAGGACCTTATACTTTATTGTTGTTCCTGCTGATCGGAGGGCTCCAGGATTTTCACAGCTGAGCAAGAGATCGGGACAGAGCCAGATTGAGAGTCGAGGAGTGACATAGCCACTTCAGAGAGCTCCCCTAGGTGGGGACTCAGGTACAAGGGTAGCAGTTGGTGCTACCATACCTGCCGCATCAGGACATAGTTCTGCTCCACGTCCTAGTGGTCACACTGATATGGGCCATTGATCCATTCATGTACACACCTTTTTGTGATGATATATTGATGATTCTCGCAATGTATATTTGTGATGTATTTCATATATTTTGTGATATCATTGTACCTTGGACATTGATCTTGTTTTGATGATATGATATGCAGTCGATTCTATTCGCTCTACGTGACCTATGAGATGATAGATGCATTCTATTTGATATATGATTATGTTGTGCAGCTACTTTCATGATGTATGCTTTAATTTCTATATTCTTATGAATTCTAGATGATGGATACATGATGATGCAGTATTTACATGATGTATGCAAATGCAAATATGTATGGTGATGCTTATAAGTGCTATGTGATGTATGTGCAATGCAATGCTTTCTATGTTTATGATATTTTTATGATTATCTCATGCATGTTAATATGAAATGGATGCAATGAAATGCAATGATGCTAATTTACATGATTTGAGATTAGATGAATGCCATGCAATGATCTAACTAAATGAATGAATGATTTGATGCTTTATATGAATGATGCCTTAGTATGTAGTAGTTAGATGAGATGAACTAACTTATCATGCAGGATGAATGAATTGATTATTTTTGCTATTGTCCAATGTACTCAATCACGTAATAAGAGAGATAACACCATGTTAGTCTTTGGCCTTGTAAAAGATGAGCATTGTGATCCCATGTAGAATGAAATGCAAATCTACTTTAAAATGCAAATGCAAAAATGAAATGCAATGTGGTGATCGAACTGGTCATGGAGTCATTGCTTTGTTTCATCATTGAGCCTTTAAAATGTGGGAAGTGAGTGCAAACATCAATGGTATAACTAAACCATGATGACTCGAGCACTACTTTCCTGGGTTTTGATATTGCAAGTTAGCACAAACATCGAGGTATAATTGAACCAAGATGACCCAAGTGTTGCTTGTGTAAAACAGGCAGTATTAACCATTTCTATATGCAAGTCTGAAATGTCTTCCATGATAATCCGATGATCATGTCCTGAGACAACTTTGCACATATTAATGATTAATTTATAGACAGTGGACAAGAAAAATATCATGTTCCTTCCTCGCTCCTCTAGTCAAAGACATCCTGGAGTTACTTAGAAATCATGATAGCGAAAATCAAAATAAAATATGTGAACCATTACTGTTAAAGTGTTAACGTCGTTAGTCAAAATATATCATCCATTGATATGTGATAGTTAATCGTTGACAATGTGATCTTATGTTCAACGTTGGATGTGTCTCAATTTTTCGCTTGACAAGTGTTGTCTAATTGTTGTTCTACCTGTTTGATTAATCTCAAAATGATCGAAACTTCTTGCCCCCAGACAGGTTCAGGATTTTGCCCCCAGCCTAGAAAAACAAACCTTTATTACAATATATACAATTATCCAAACCATGACGAGAAATCACCTGGGATGCCTGCGTATGTACAAAGGCTTTATGATGGATATGAACAACGTTGAAGGAAAAGACTGCAAGTGGAAGAATGTATGAACCAATAGATGGCAAAGCTAGCTGATAGATAGCACCTGTTTGCTAGGTTTTCACCATCTGTTTTTATTGCACTTTTTCTCATATCTATTTTTTTTTTTTTAAATTTCACTGTTTTTGTATTTTCTGCTTTTTCATTGTTTTTGAATTTTTTGCTTTTTCACCATTTTTTGATTTTCCTGCTTTTTCACTGCTTTTTGATTTTCTGCTTTTTTAGGCATAAAACTTCTTCAGATGCATGCTATTGATGGGTTCCTCAAGTTGATCCCCATCTTGTGTTGATAGTTGATATGCTCCTGACCCGAATACTGTTGTGACCACAAATGGACCTAACCAGTTTGGTTCAAATTTTCCTTTCTTTTCTCAATCTGACTAGTTTCGTGGATTTTCCTTTAGTACTAGTTCCCCAACTTGAAAGACTTGTGGTTTGACCCTGTGATTATAACTCTGGCACGTTCTTTGCTGATATACCTTTAAATGATCAAAGGCATTTTGTCTTCGTTCATGGATCAATTCCAACTCTTGTAGTCTAGATACTCGTTGTTCTTCATCTGGGATAAGACCTTTTAATGATACTCGTAGAGAAGGTATCCCTACTTCTATTGGCAGTATTGCTTATGATCCATAAACAAGAGAGAAAGGTGTGGCACCTGTTGGCGTGCGAATACTGGTATGATAGGCCCATAGAGTAGGGTTTAATTGAATATGCCAATCTCTGCCAACATCATTCACTATCTTTTTGAGGATTTTCAAAATAGTTTTGTTTGATGCTTTTGCTTGCCATTCCCTTGTGGATAGTAGGGTGTGGAAAATCTGTGTTGGATCTTGAATTTCTCACATAGCTCTTGTACATCCTGATTCTTGAACGGTCACCCATTATCAGTGATAATGGTCATGGGTATTCCGTAGCGACATATGATGTAGTTCAAGATAAATGCAACAATTTGTTTTCCTATGATATTTGTGAGAGGTACTGCCTCAATCCATTTTTTGAAATATTTTGTAGCTACTAGGATGAATTTGTGACCATTAGATGAAAAAGGATTTATTTTTCCTACTAGATCAAGACCCCATTGGTAGAAAGGCCAAGATGTTGCCAAAGCATGAAGTTCTTGTGCTGGTGCATGAATCAAATTCCCATGGATCTGACATTGTTTGCATGTTCTAGCTATTTGAAAAGAATCTCGTTCCATAATTGGCCAATAATAGCCCAAGCGCATGAGTTTTTTTGAAAGGGTAAGACCACTTGAATGAGTACCACAAATGTCATTATGGACTTCATTTAAGGCCTTCTCAGATTCTTCTTGTTCGAGACATCTTAAAAGAGTACCATCCAGACCTCGTTTAAATAGGGTATCTACGACAAGAGTAAAATGGGTGGATTGGCGAATAAAGTTCCTCTTTTGGTTCTTTGATAAATCAGGAGGTAGGGTGATATCTTTCAGGTATGTGTAAGTTTGGCCATAGCGGGAGGAATCATGACCAACAAGGTGACAGATAGTTTGGGAATCAGGACAATTATGAGCGGGGTAAAACAACTCTTCCACCAAGAATTCATAACGCTCTTGATTTTCCTTTGTCTGAAGTAAAGAAGCAAGTGTTGCCATGGCATCTGCTGCTTTGTTGTCATTCCTTGGAATTTGCTCAAAAGTTATTTCTATAAAATACTTCTTAAAATCATCTACCATCTTTTTGTAAGGCATTAATTTGTCATCCTTTGTTTGGTAATCATCATTAATTTGATTGATGACGAGCTGAGAGTCTCCAAAGACTTGAAGTTGTGTAATGTTCATTCTATAGCCATTTTGATACCTATAACCAAAGCTTCATATTTTTGTGTTGTTGGTGCATGGGAAGCTTAATTTGTATGCTTTCAGAATTGTATGACCTTGTGGTGTGATGAATAGAATACCTGCTCCTGATCCATGTTGTGTATATGAACCATCAAAGTATAATTACCATGTTTTTGTGGTGATTGTTAAGATATCAGCATCGGGAAACTCAATGTGTAAAGGACGATCATCTTGAAGTGGTGCCTCATCTACTTGGTCTGAAATGACTTGTTCCTTGATAGCTTTTCTGTCTACATACTCAATATCAAACTCACTTAGAATCATGATCCATTTTGCTAGTCGTCCTGTCAATGTTGCCTTGCTGAGAAAATACTTCAATGGATCAATTTTAGCTATCAACTTGATGGAGTGAGATGGTAGACAGTGTCTTAATTTTTGAGAAGCAAAAACTACCGCCAAACATGCTTTTTCTGTTGGGGAATAATTGAGCTCGTATTCCACTAGTGTTTTGTTGATGTAGTAGATGGCCCACTCTTTTCCTTCATTATCCTGTTGTGTGAGCATAACTCCTAATGATACTTCAGTGGTCGATACATAGAGTAATAACAACTTTCTTGGAATTGGTGAAATTAGAACGGGTGGTTGCATGAGATATGCCTTGATCTTGTTGAATGCGTCCTCACATTGATGGTCCCACTTGAAATGAACATTTTTATGCAATAGATGAGTAAATGGTTGACATTTATCTGCTAGTTGAGCAACAAATCTTCTTATTGACTGGAGTCTTCCTTGGAGTGATCTGAGTTGACTTATATTCTTGGGAGATGCCATTTCCATGATTACTTTGACCTTAATTGGATCTACTTCGATACCTCTAGCTGAACCAACATATCCCAATAGCTCTCCTGAAGTGACACCAAAGGCACATTTCTTAGGATTTAGTTGTAGCTTGTACTGTTCTAACCGATCAAAGATCTTTTCCAGTATCTCTATATGTTTTTCTCTATTGTAAGATTTGGCCAATATGTCATCCACATAGTCTTCCATGAATGTATGCATCATGTCATGGAATATCGCAACCAAAAGATAAACACTGGAATTTGGACGTGGAAAACCCAAATGAGAAAAACCACAAAGAGTGTTAACTCTCAGAAAAAATATAACTAGTTATAGTTGTGTTTACAAACAAGTGGCTCACTGCTAGATTACAAAAATGGCTCATTGTTGGACTACTCATTGTAGATACAAAAAAAAACGGCTAATTGTCAGAATGCTCACTGCAACTGAAAAGGTTGATCTAAGAAGGTTTTCATATCCAAATGCACGAGATCAGTTCCAAGTTTAAGCTCAAATTACAAATCTCAAATTTTATAGAAGATCCAGTTAGAGATATCTGCACCACTGTTTTACAGCGGGTTTGGTAAAGGACTACTGCACTACTGAGACACTGATTACCTTCGTTGTCTACAACTCTCACATACATATCTTCTTTCACTGCCAACTATCTTCTGTATATCACACACACACACTCTCTCTCTTGATCGATGTCTCTTTTCACCACTCATGTACATGTATATATATAGAGAGAGAGACACACACACACATACACACCGAAGGGTAAAATTATAGAATAGTGTGTTGGCCAAAACCAACACGTTATCAATAAGCTCTTGTCAGCCTCCACAATACTTCTATGCAATTCCTATCATCACAAGATTAAGCCCAATATGTCCAAAATGTAGACTCCGCACGTACCAAGGAAACCACAATCACAAAAATTGAAGAGATACTTCTGATAGCCATAAAAAATGCAAACTTTAGGATACATAACTGATACCAAGATCAACAAGAATTCTTAACACTGGGATACCGAGGTCAATGAGAACTCAATGGGACCTCAAAAGGTCATCATCCAAAGTTGTCCATGTTGCATAATAACTTATAACCAAAATCCACAACACCTAAACTACACGTACATACTGACCGCATACAATCCTTGCATAACTATATCCATATAACATCCATGACGTCTAGACTGATATCTGAGCATGCATACATTGTCCAATATAGAACCAGATGATTGGTTTTTCATCAATGATAACATTATTCTCACAAGCCTAACAATATCTCCCTTTGTCATCGATGACAAAACATATTCACAACATGACTGTACCAACTCCCCCTTACTCATGCAATTCCTCAAAATGACATTCTTGAACTCATTTTCCTTTCTCCCCCTTTTGAAATCAAGGATAAAGGATGCCTCTGATGAAAAAAAAAGAATAGATATATACAACCAAAAATGTGAATCTTACACAAAGAGACTTTCAACTACTCTTTTTTGGAAATATAAGCTTGTATTTTTCCTTCATTTATGGAAGAACTTCCCAAGAACATATAGCCAATTTGATACTTACTGAAAGGATTCTGCAACCAACCAACAAATTAGCCGAATTTGAAAAGTTATCTGGAGCAATTGGATTCTGCTCATCTCTATTGCGTCCTCAAGTAAAACTGAAAAGTGTTCTAGCTTAGCTTCAACAATTTCTTTAACTTTCCAAAACATGCTCACAAAGTCATATTTTTGCCTTCGCAATGTAAGAAGATCAACTTGAAGGGAATTAACTCTTTTCCTTTGCATACCATATTTATCATTCAAAAAATCAAAATATTTACCTAGACTTGTCAGTTAGGTTTCAATAGTATCAATTTATCTTTGTGCTTCACAGTTGTTGTCAGCCAAGAGATACAATATCTATAAATTTTGCTAGCACTACGGATACAATCTCTTAATTCTTCTATGTAGATTGAAAAGTTCTTTTGAGTGATGATACATTCATCCAGTAGACTTTGCATATCCAGGCCTTTTTTTCTCAATTCACTACTCAACCATTCTTTCTTTCAGGATCTTAGTCAAGGATTATGAAAGCAGATTACTAATATCTTCTGGAATAATGTTGTTCCAGATCAAATGCTTCATCAAAATACTCTCAATTCTAACTGACTCGACCAAGGTCAACCATTTCAAACCAATCTTCTTAATTGCATTTGCACTGACAACCAACTTTGACAAATTAGACTCATCATCTAAGTCTCCAACTTCTTGCTCATTCACTTCCGAAACTCCTCTAGCTGCAGGGGATTATGGATCCTCAATTATCACATCTTCTACCTTGCTTCTCTTTGGTTGTGAAACACCAATAGGAATAGGTTGTCTCCTTTTCTTCTTTCGAGAAGATGAATCTCCAAAGCTAGAAGAGAAAGAAACATAAATCGGGCCAACTCTCCACATATCCACAAATGATTGCAAATTTCCTCTCTGTTATCCAAACTATTCAAATATCTAAATATTTATCTTGCAATCGACACACCACATTCTCAAATGACATTGTCTTTTGCTGGAAGGGATTCTAAATACAACATGACTAAACTCACAAGCAATGACCCATACCAACAAGTTTAATTTTTCTCTTTTGTCATCTTAATATTTTTTAACAATAATTCTTTCAATATTTCACACAATTCAAATGATTTGTTCTCCATCACAAGCATATATGCCATATACACTACAATTGTCGAGGTGAATCCTTCCCTATTTCTGAAATAGACTTTGTAAGAGATGTCATAGGCAACATACCTCACAATAGGGTTGATGATCGTATTGATGATTAGAGTTTGCTAATCACCCTTTATGATGGTTAGGGCTTCCACTTCCCTGTTCAAAATCAATTTTTTTGTCAGAACTTCTCCATTGTTGCACAAGCCAGTGACCATAGAAATGATTTCCTTCATAATTGGATAGGGTTTATCCAACACGATGCAATTATCTCGCACACGACTAAGAATTACTCTAATTACCTCTGCATTGTCGAACCAAGGGAATTCAGTCCATAGATTCAGACCTTTGCCTTCTAAACCTCTGGCCCTCTGTAATTCATCATCCTTCAAACCCGCGTCAACAACTCTAATCTTTTTCGGGCTAAATTCATCCAGGAGCACTTTGTCCATAATATTCTTTGTTGCTAGATTCTCCGATGATCATTTTTCCTTCCATGATTGCTCCTACTACTCACTTTATTGTTGCTCTATTATTCACAATGATCTCAAGCAAATGTAACTGGTATGAAAGAAATGAACTCAAGAACTGATACTTATCTTACTAAAGATGCTTCATTAGGGTTTTGTCGCCAATAATTGTCTTTTCATTGATGTCATCATGATTCCTCTCGTTACCACTCAAGCACTGTCATGCCATATTAGTGATATAATCCATTCAGATGGGGAGACTATAAGATTTTTCATTTCTTGCATTGGTTAGCATAATTTATGGGTTGGTTGCACTTGAAACAACTAGCAATTTTCTTCTCGAATCTTATTGGATGAGATTTGTATCTGCATTGACTGGCCTTGTGTCCATAGTTATTATAATTGTAACAATGTCCTTGAAAGTTATAACTCTTCTTGTTTGCAACAATAGGGTTATAATTTTGATTCACAACATGATTCCTACAAAGGCTTGTTTAATGTCCAAACATCTTGCAACCATAACATTGAATGCTTCTACAGTTCACTGCCTTGTGTCCAAATTTATTATATTTAAAACAATAGCCATTAAAAGATGGGTACCTTTGTGTATTGGGATGTCGGATCGTTGGCCTTGTTGCATTTGATTTTTGATTCTGAGATTTCTTCTCATCTTTTGACTTCTCTATATCAGCTTTGACTTCCTTATTTTCTTCTTTAACATTTTGATTTGTGCACACGTCGTTTTGGAAACAAAGTCCGGTTTTGTTTGACTCAACTTTCTGCATGCTGATCAAATCTTCTAGGTTCTTGTTACTGTCAAGGATATTGTTCTCTACCTTCATATTCTTCACTTCTTGTTCAAGCTTTTCACATTCTTTAGATTTCAGCTTTAACGTCTCTTCCAGGGACTGCTCAGTCTTATCTGTTTCCTCTATTTTTTGCATCAAGACTTTGATGGTCTCATTCGCTTGATTCAACTAATTGTTAACCTCCTTATATCTCAACTTGAATTTCTGGTTTTTTTCTATCAGCTTCTGTACACATTCATTTGCTATCTTCACATTCTCCTTTAGTTCTTCATTCTCTGATTCAACGCTTTCCAAATCTTCAAGGGTTGTCTTCAATTCTTCATCTATCTGAAATTCTTCATCCAAGTATATAGGTGTCATGGCTCAACCAACATCAATCTCCCTCAAGCAGTTAAGCTTTCCAAGCAAGGGACTAAATCTCTGATATCAATTTTTGATTACGTTGAAAGCACCAGAATACTGGGAGGGGGGGTGAACAATATTCCCACTTATTTAAACTAATGTTTTTTTACCAATTGAACCTGTCCTCAAAAATATCAAATAGACTTAACTGAAGTAAAACAATTAATGCTAAATAAACAAGAAGAACACAAGCATAAGATAAATACCAAAATTTGTACATGGAAAACCCAAATGGGAAAAACCACGTAGAGTGTTAACTCTTAGGAAAATATAACTAGTTATAGTTGTATTTACAAATAGGTGGCTCACTTCCAGTTTACAAAATGGTTCATTGTCGGACTGCTCACTGCAGATACAAAAAGAAATGACTAACTATCAGAATGCTCACTGCATCTGAAAAGGTTGAATTGAGAAGGTTTGCATCTCCAAATGCATGAGATTAGTTTCAAGTTTAAGCTCAAATTATAAATCTCAGATTTTACAAAAGATCTGGTTAGAGATCTCTGCACCACTGTTATGTAGTAGTTTCAGTAAAGGACTACTGCACTATCGAGACACTAATTACCTTCGATGTCTGCAACTCTCATATACATTGCTTCTTTTGCTGCCAACTATCTTCCGCATATCACATACACTCTCTCTTGATCGATGTCTCTTTCACACACACACACACACACACACACACACACGCACGCACGCACGCACGCACGCACACACCAGAGGGTAAAATTGTAAAATAGTGTGTCGACCAAACCAAACATGTTATCAATAAGCTCTTGTCAGCCTCCGCAATACTTCTAAACAATTCCTTTACATACTTTTGATTACCAATGCATATATTGAGATTACTGGAAAAAGGGGCAAGGGTCATTTGGACCCAAGAGAACAGACCTATTGTCACAAGATTAAGCCTAGTATCTCTAAAATGTAGACTCCACAATACCAAGGAAACCACAATGACAAAACTCAAAGAGATAATTCTGATAACCATAAAAAACACAAACTCTAGGATACATAATTGATACCGAGATCAACAAGAATTCTTAACATCGGGATACCGGGGTCAATGAGAACTCAATTGGACCTCAAAAGGTCATCATCAAAAGTTGTCCATGTTGCATAATAACTTCTAACCAAAAATAGCAACACCTGAACTGTACATACATACTAACCACATACAATCCTTGCATAATTATATCCATATAACATCCATAACATCCATGACGTCCAGACTGATATCCGGGCCTACATACAATGTCCGACATAGAACTAGATGACTGGTTTGACATCAATGACAACATTATTCACACAAGTCTAACATTATGATGGGATGCAGTATATTCAAATATTCGAGAATATTAAAGCCAAAAAGAAAATAGAGACAATGGTAGCAGCCATGGTATGCTTAAGTGACACATGAATATTGGAAATAGAACTCTCAAAATTTGACAGAACATTTAGTAGAAACCTATGAAGATGCAACAAGTATGAAGTCAAAAAGTGTTAATACAACCTATGAACTATTTATAGTAATATTACAGCTATAAAGAGCCAAATAGTATGGATATGCAGGGAAATCAAAGTTGGGTTGAGAGTAGTATTTAAAAATTAATTTTGAAGGAAAGACATGGTCATGCTAAGAAGAAGGGCCTAAACAATCATTGAGATCAATAATAAAGAACATTGAAGACAGATAATGGACAATGTGTGAGGAAAATCTAAGCCAAGAATAGTAAATCCATAATTGATAATCACAATCACGAGTCTTTTGAGTAGTATAAGAGCCTCATTGCAAGACAAAGGAAAAAAAGCAAAACCTTTCATGTTCAAAATAGTTTACAATCTCATAAATGAAAACAATGACAATCTGTAATGTTGCAAAGGCTTCAAGATTGTGAGTAAAACATTAGGCAAAAAACTTGGTGTTTTAAAATGTTTGACAAGGATAATAGGATTCCTTGATTTGAAACCAACAACAAAGATAATCAAAACAAAGTAAGGATGAACAATGCCTGAAAAGAGATAGCTTATGATGAACAATTCATAATCTTGATGACAATAGCTATAGTGATTATATGTGGATGAAGATTCACAAAAGATAGACTATAGATCCTTCAGAGGTTAAAAAGACAAAACATAAAAGCAAAGATAGTGACAAACATGATCTTAAAGTCTCCACAAGCCAACACAAGGTCTCCATAGTAAGAGGGTAAAGGACGAGACAATGACTATACCCTTGAAAATATTAGAGAACAGAGCAATGAAAGATAATATATTTTTAGTATGTAGTCAAAGAAAGAACTGTCTCAAAAGATTACCCTTCCTTAGATAACATTAAGTTGAAAATTAGAAACTTATTGATAGAGACAGTCCTCTTTGAAGAGTCACAATCAATACATAGCAACAAGGCCTTTTCAAAAGTATTGATACAACAAAACACCATTAAAAAACAATACTTTCATAATAGATCTATGAAGAGGGTTGTTAAGGATGAATGCAGAGAACAAAAGTAACAATAATCTACAAGTCGGAAGTCCTTGTAATAATTCAAAAGGAACAATGCTTACAACATAGTATAGTGTGGGGACAAGATCTTCCAATTTGTAGTCAAAAGAAAACTAAAGGACAATAAGCATTAGAGAGAAAATGTTGTAGAACCAATACATGGAGGGCAATGAGAGATCCATCTCATTTCCAAGTGATTGGTTAAGGGCATGTTATGGTGAGAAATAAGAAGCTAAAGAAGCTATAGACACCCAAGACATTGATCAAGCTTCAAATAGAGGTAAATGGAGTGACTATAGAGTACAATAATAACAGTCACACTGATCTTTTGAGTACCTTGACAATGAGATCAAGAAAGAGGGTGGAAAAACAATCTTGTCACAACCAATCAAGAAAATAGTGTACTCAAAAGGATCAGACTTTAACAGTAAGCAAGAGCAATAAAAGAATAATATCACAATTCAAGGGATTTGCAGAGATATGTTCTTGAAAAGATGCATCCACAAAAAAGAAAACAAAATGTAAAGGTTTGACAAAAATGGTGATAAGAGCACTCGTGAGAATTTAGTGACACGAGATAGTGAAAGATGGTGCCTTAGTCAATATCCTTGAATTCTACGATTCATCCAAAAGACAATCTTGACAGTCTTAAGAGTAGACTTCAAGATCAGAAAAGCAATAAAAATCAATCCAATATATGATGAAACAATAAGATAATAAAAGTTGTCATCGAACTTCATTTTTGAGACACTCCAAAGTAGGGTTTGAGATTACAGAGGGGCAGAGTTAAAAGAATAGTCCTGAGACACAAAGGTAATAGTCCAAGAGTAAGACCTCAACCTTAGATACAAGAGCTATGAGAAAGGGAAGGGTATTGTTAAGAGATAGTAAATTTATAGAGGTAGCACTCATTTTCCATCACATGACAATTAGAAGGAGGCTGCAAAGATGACATGAAAGCTACCTATACAAGGTCAAAGCAAAAAATGTGTTCAAGGATAGTAAACAAGAATCCTCTTTTATCTCAGATTCAAGACAATCAAGCTAGGAATGGTGAGACTTTGATAAGAAAAGACAAGTGCACACATGACAGTGCGTCTGAGATTGAAGGTACCACAGTGTAAAGAAAATAATAAATGGTGAGGATATAGATGTGTCATGATTTTGCCCTCTTCGGAAAACCTACGTCTCATGAAGACTAAGTGAACTCTAGCATTAGTCAACAAATCTTGTTTCAAGCAATCAATCGGGACATCATGCAATTACTTTGGTATACAATGCAATCAAATGAGTCTTCATACAAACAGTCAAGACATCATCTTTGAGGCTTAAAAGGTGGATTTATTGCAATGAATGAGGCAGTTATACCTTAGTTAGAGACCTCACATGAGTACCACACCACTTGAGGCTACTTTTGGAGCAGTTCAACATTAGTTTGGGTCAATTTTGGGTCTCTTTCTACATGTTTTTCTATCAAATTCGATCGAGGAGGCTAAAGGCATGCAAGATGGAGATAGAAAAAAGTATGATGACTACCAGTTGAAGCCAAATTCAAGAGTCAGAGCTGAACTTGAACCTTAGTTCCTTCTTTCAGTCAAGAAGAAGCTTATTCTTTATAAGACTTCTTCTATGAACTCTCTTTCTTTTTTGGTTCTTTTATTTCTTTTAACATGTATTTTAGCTCTTGAAGCTCTTTCAGGCTTAAGAAAAGCAATTGTAACACAACATTTTTAAATTCTAGAAGCAGTTGTAATAGCATTCTGTTAGTAAAGATGAGAGGGGGGGGGGTGTGAATCATAAAAACTCACAATACAATATATTCACCAGATTCAACCTTGGTAGCCTTTACTAATATGCAACTATGACTGTAAATCTTTCAATACTCATAAACAGATACACTTAAAACATCATAACACATTTAACACCAGATTTAAAGTGGAAACCCAAATAGGGAAAACCCACTGTGGGATTTCGGAGCCACTAAGAAATATACCCTTCTAGAGTATGCTCGGTTAAAAGCTAATCCAATTACAGATTACAAAAACACATTGCTAGATGTGACTCGGTTAAGGGATTTCCCTTGGACTTGTTAGAGTCTTGCACTTTGTTAGAAGTGACCTTTGTCAAAGGATTTCAAACACTCATTTAGAATGTCACCTTGCTAGAGGGTTTACAAATAAGACTGTCAAGTCCACTCGGTTAAGAGATTTCCTGTCACTTACAAAATAAATAACAGTAATAAAATACATATGCAACTTCACATCTGAAATGCTAAAGCAGATTCTATATGCTCAAAACAATCTTGTCATAAGACTTATCTTGCTTCTTGTTGGGCTTCTCAATCTGTTCTTCAATCAGATCTTCAATCTTTTGTGCTCGGTGATCACTACTGTCATGTCACTATTCTTCTATTTTGCCTGCATCCATTGTTCATCAACAGTTTCTTATTTATGAACAATACTTAACCGCTTAATCTCCTTGATCACATTTCCCATGATCAATCTTAGCCATCAGATCCTAAAATGTGACTAGGTTCATTGTATCCTTTGATCTGAAAATGTTTTACCTTGCCTTGGAACTTGTGCTAGGTTATGACCGTTCAATCTGCATTGTAGATCTTTTCTCTTATATTTTTGATGTCGTAGATCCTCAACAAACTTCTTGCACGACATACCAATCATTTGATCAACTCCAGCTCATTGGTATTCTACATTTAATAATGTATTTATCCATCCAATGCTTTTTGTTAATACTCAGTTGTTACTCGATAAATACTGAACTTCACTCGGTAGATATTCTGTCTTCTTTAACCGATAGTGATAACCTTAGGGTTTACCGACTAGCATCTTGCTCGGTAACATAGAACAACATCAAGCCTTAACTAATTCTATAGCTTGAAGTCCTTTCTCCTTCTTGTTCAGTCTTTGAATACTCATATATAGGATATCAAAATCAATCAAAACAACATAATCTCATCACTGTCTAACTCGGTAATAGTTGCCCATTGAATAACTTATTATTCCCCTTTTATTTTCACATTCATTCCGTGTCTCTTACTGACATCTTTATACTTATCAAAACATACTCATTAAGATATGGCAACATCATACTGAATCAGAAAATCAATTACTTGACATCAATGACAAAATAATGTTATTGAGATAGTAATCATCCTTTCTCAATTATATCAACAATCTCCAACAACCTTCTCAATATCCTCATACCAACAAACTTACTGAGATGCTAACAATCTCCTTTTGTGAAAATGCTAACAATCTCCCCCTTTGGCATTGATGGCAATACCAACATGATTTATTTCAGTTGATTCGGATTCAGATTGTTGTTTAAACTTCTCTAAAAAATTTTGGAATTCTCCCCCAGTCATTAGTCTTCTCCCAACTTCTTCTGTTAGTTCCTTACAAATTAGTCTTCTCCCCCTTTGACAACAATGCCAAAAAGAAAAACTAATTCATGATTTCTTCCTTTGTGAAGTAATTTCCTTGCAGTCTCATTCACGGTCAGAGTATCTTTGTCTTCAATCACTTTTTCTTGTACAACTTTAGGCAACCTCCTAAAGTGTGTAAAGAAACATCAACTCATAAATAGTTATCCTTAGATTCATAGAATTGATGCTTTCACCGAACGCTGTCAGTGAGTACTAGATAGGGGTAGGACCCCTAATTGACTTCTGAGATACTCAAAAGTGTCCCTTGGTAATGGCTTTGTGAAAATATCTGCTATTTGTTCCTTTGAACTGATATATTCTAGCACAACATTCTTCTCTTGAACTTCTTCTCTGAGATAATGATCTTTATAGAGATATGCTTTGTCTTAGAGTGCATTACCGGATTCCTTGAAATGTTAATGGCACTAGTATTGTCAGAGAATATAGTTACTAGCTTGGTAACTTTTTCATTCATACCTTCCAACAATTATTTGATCCATGCTATATTGGTACAATTCAATGCTGCAGCGACATATTCAGCTTCAGCTGTTGACTATGAAATGCATCCTTGTTTCTTACTAAGCCAACTTACTAGTCTATCTCCCAAAAAGAAAGCTCCACCGCTTGTGCTTTTCCTGTCATCAATGTTTCCTACCCAATCAACATCAGTATAGACTTTTAAGTCAAAAATATTTCTCTTTTGATATACTAAGCCATAATCTTCAGTGCCTCTCAGGTATCTGAAAATTCTCTTGATTACTGTCAAATGAGTTTCTTTGGGATCTGCAGAAAATCTTGCAACTATACCTACTGCATCTGCTATATCTGGCTTGCTGTGAACCACATATTGCAACTTTTCAATCATAGATTGGTAAGGTATCTCATCAACAGATGCAGATTCATCACTCTTTGATAGTTTACAATTGGTAGTCATAGGAGTACTTACTGGTTTAGAATCCTCCATTCCAAATTTCTTCAAGGTTTCCTTTATATACTTGGATTGAGTAATGAAAATCTCATTTTTCATTTGTAGTATCTGTAAACCTATAAAATATTTTATTTCACCGATTAATGACTGTAGCGTCCTAAAATTGCGACACTTGCAATTTCGACTGCATTTCGGTCTTCACGATGGCGACGCAACACGCAACCTGAATGGAGACCCCAAAACTTGCTCGCGACACTGAAAACTGCATTTTTCAAGCACCCTGGCCTGAACCTCCTTGCACCCTGCTGTCCCGGGAGGTGGGACCAGAGCGCCCAGTGCCCTGGTCCCTGGGTCCTATTTTGGGCCCGGTCTCCTAAGGGGCTCGGGTCTTTTTGTTTGCAATTTGGAAATTACATTTCCTGGTCGGTCTAAGGTCGGGAAAATCAGTCTATCAGCCCTAATTGACAAGTATATAAACTACATTTTTCTCTCTCATTTGGGAGGAAGATGAGATAACACATACATGAGGGAAAAAGCATGGAAACTATACTCAAACATTCAAGCATTCAAGCATTCAAGCATTCCTTCAAGCAATTGATCATTTCAAGTCTCCATTCAAGGCTAAGTGTTGCATTCAAGTCAAGGATTCAACCATTGAAGAGGAGATCCCATACTACATGCTACAACATACAACATACAACATACAACATACAACATCTATACCTTCGCACATAAGGATACAAACATCCTTAGAACAAGGTATTAGTACTTGTTTTACAGTCATTTACATTTACAGCTCTTGCTCATATCTTGGTTAATTCCAAAACCGGGGTTTGACCTAAAGGCAAACCCCTAATCCCTAACCCCCCAATCATCTTCGCTTTTCTGTGTGTAGGTTGCAGGTACGCAGCTGAAATTGAAGATCTGGAATCCTTGTGCAGAGACGAACAGATCCCCCTTCGTTTCGCGGATTTTTCGGAGGACCGTGGCGCCGGGCGCCATCGTCCTGACAACTTTTGCTCAAATTTGCAGGACAGCGCCGTATCGACATTCTACTGCTAATTTCAGGTCCGCAGCTTCATCCTATAACCCGAACTCGGTTTATAAGCGAATCTTTATGACTTTCTATGTATTCTTAGCTTAATTTCCTTAGCAACATTCTTTACAAAAGAGGGTAGCCTTGCTTTCCTAACCCTTGAAATTCATTTAGCATCCAATCTTACATTGTGTGGGATTGGGTCTTATGAGTTTCAACCCCTCTTTTGAATGTAAAGTCTCTCCCCTAAGTGAAAACCATCAAATCCTAGCAAACCTCCCTTCTCTCTCCTCAGAGTTGGAAGAGGGGAGAACAACTAGGGTTCGATCGCGATTTTCCGCTTTACATTTTGGTGAACCCGACGTGAACATCCTTTCTGATTTTTCATGCTTAGATCTGAAAAAAAAATTGATTACATTTCCATGTTTGATCTTTTGCAAAATTTTAGAGGTGATTGCATAAAAACCCTAAATTTTCCTTTTAGTAATTGAACTTGCGAAATGTCTAAATGTTAATGCCTGTTTCAGATCTGCCCTTCTATTACAAATTTTCAATTCATATTTATGCTTTAATTCTGAAAATTAAGTGGTTAAATGTCAAAACCCTAATTTTTGAAACCCTCTTGATTCAACCTTTGTCCGACAATTTGACCAATCAAAACATCTCCAAATCAGCTGTAACTTTGGATTCTGCAATAAAATCACAATATCCTTCATCCCTGAAAATTTGGAAAAAAGTTGCGAGGACCGTGTTGCACTCCGAGCGCCATCGTCCCCGACATTTTTTTCAAAATTTCGGGAGCGAGATCTTGCTGTATTTTCCTGCTAAAATCCAGAATTTTGGCTGATTTTGTCAATTATAACACTTTCAAAATTACAGTCAAAGTTGGTCTTGCGATTGCTTGGTCTAAGGCTTCTAATCATTCAAAAATCATTGAAATTAAAATTTTGTGTCAAAATTGCGTTTTTATTATCATAAATCTGAAAATTGTGTTTGCATTCATTCGAAATTTCAGTGCTTTATTCAAATTCTTGCATTTTGTGACTTTTGAAATTAAGTGTTTAATTACAACAACTTCGATTTCCGCTTTCAAAATTGAATTTTGCGTGAAATTGAGTCAATTTTCAAATTTCAAAATTTGCATTGCTCTTGACATTCCCTCTAAAATCATAAAATTCAAAATTTTAGTTTCCCTCTCTTTTTCAAAATTCAAATTTTGCATTTTTCGACAATCTTGATAGGGTTCAATTTTGAGATTGCAACTTTAATTTGGCCTATCTACAGATCGTAAAATCACTCAATTTTTTCAGATTAGCTCTAAAATCATCATACCTTTCATCCCTGCAAATTTCGAAAAAAGTTGCAAGGACCGTGTTGCACTCCGGGCGCCACGGTCCCGGACATTTTTGCCGAAATTTCGGGAGACTGTTGTGATTGCATTTAACAGCTTAAATCCAGAAGATTGGTTGATTTTACTGAAAATTGCTACCTCTAAAATCAAAATTTTCTCTCTCTCTCTCTAGTGCATGAGTTTTACAACAATAAGCCCTACTTACACTATTCCCGTTAGACGAAGCCGTAGAATTAAGTCTTTCCGAGGTTTAACTACTGAGGAGATGGAACCTAATTTGAATAGCCTTTTTAATGAGGACATGGGTAATTCCTCTAATCCTCCTAACGATGAAGAAGCTCTCCATGAGGTTTTTGTAGAACAGCTTTCGAAATTGGATAACCAATTTGACGATTTTCGACAATGGATGTCTCAAGAATACCCTGATAGTCAAGCTCTTCCTTTAATTGAGGGTCTAAAACGTATGCTTCAAAGTGATAAGAATGGAATTGATATTTTGCGTGGTATTGCACACATTGTGGATTCAAATGTGATGCCTATGAAGAGTTGTGCCGAAACCTTAGGTTATACACAACCTCCTACCCAAGACAATCATTCTATTCCTTTGACGACTCCTATTGCTAGTATACCTACTTTTACATCAAACATAATGAATAATTCAACACAAGACATTCCTCCTATGATCACCAGTCATGGGGGCAACCCTTCTTCTTCAATTAACCCTCTTCCTTCATTCAATCCGACTTCTTCATTCATTCCTCCAATGAGTGTTCCTATTACATCTTCACAAATGAACATGACGCAAGGGGGCAATTCATTTAACCATTCCATTCCTCCTTGTAGTGTTCCTCTTGTCCAATCATCTCCTATGACTAATTATCATAGAGTCCCACCACCTTACTCTTTACCTTCTTTCAATAACATAACACCTCCATCTCAATCTAACACATCCAATATGAATTCTTCGACTGAAGCGACCATTAACAATCTAGCACAAACTGTCTCTTCTTTACAGCAACAAATTGCCTCTATGAATCAATCTAAGTTCAGTGTGCCCACATTTGACGTTGCGAGCCCACTTTCTCTTGACATTGTTCGAGCTATCCCTCCTAAACATGTTGAAATCCCGCATTTGGAGCTTTATAATGGTAAAGGAGATCCTCTAACACATGTTAAGACTTTTCAAACAATTTGTACTGATTTTGCTTATGACCAAAGGTTGCTTGCAAAACTGTTTACTAGAACATTAAGAGACAAAGCCCTACAATGGTATTGCTCGTTGCCTTCTTATTCTATTACTTCTTTCGAACAACTTGCAAATGCTTTCATTCAACAATTTCAAAACAATATAAGTCCTAAAGTTACTTTGATTGATTTAATGCATTGTAAACAAGGTGTTAAAGAAAAAGTGACTGATTTCATTGGTAGATATAAGCATTTGTATGCTCAAATTTCTTTTCCAGTGCCTGACAATGATATTCAAAGAATCTTTATTTCTAATTTACAAAAAGATATTCGAGACAAACTTCTGTTTTCTGAGTTTACTTCTTTCCAACAGTTGTGTGCAACTCTTCACAATTATCAACTGACTGTGAGTCAAATGGAACAATCACATCCTATGGCTCCGAGTGATAAGGGTGATAGCAGTCAACAACCATTTGGGAAGTTTAAACTGAACAGAGATTCCATCAAATTCAATGAAAACATCATCAACAACAATGTGAATGCAGCATCAGGTGTGCCTCCTATTTCTAAATTTTTCAAGAGAGAAAGAAAGTATACTCCTTTGAATGAATCATTGCATAGTATTATGAATAAGTTATTGGAACAAAATGTGCTTACTCTTCCTCCTATAAGACAAATTGATCCTGCAAAGATTACTTCACCTTATTTTGATAACAAAGCCTTTTGTCAATTTCATCGTCAGCCTGGTCATGATACTGAAAAATGTTTTTCTTTAAAGGGTAAAATTCAGGATTTGATTGATAATAATACTATTTCTGTTTCTGGAGTGAATGATAAAGGCAACACATCTGTAGCTCCTCCTAACCAAAATCTTCAGATTTTCACTGATCCATTGCCTTCTCATACCTCTAATGCGATTGAGGCTAATGATTCCTCTCTCTCATCTGCTGGTCTTGTGTCTATGGCTCCGAATGTGATTAACTTTGTAGAGCAGCAAGAAATCCCTAAAGAACCTTCCATCACATTTGATTCTAGTGAAACCATTAGGGCACCTGATGCTCCTTTATACATAGTTGCAAAAGTCAAGAATACACCTTGCCGTGGAGTGCTTATTGATCCTTCGTGCATGGTTAATGTTATTACTGAAGAATTTCTTTTTACTTTGCAATTGAATCAAGTGATCTATGACAAAATAGATGTGATTGTGAAATTATTTGATGCATTTTCTTCTCCCGCAATTGGTTCTATTACATTGCCTATTGAGGTCCATAACAAATCCCTTGATGTGAACTTTGCTATTATTCCATCTTCCGAACAATTTCGTGTGAAGCTTGGCTATCCTTGGCTATCTTCCATGAAAGCTATTGCTTCTCCTATTCATAAGTGTTTGAAATTTCCCCATAATGGTGAAGTTGTTACTGTCAATCATAGTCTCTTTAAACCAGCTGAAAGAACTTCTAGTGTTCCTATTGATTACTTTTGGCCTAAACAATTCCAATCTCTTCCTCCGCGAAGTGATCATCTTTTCAAATCTTATCAAAAGTGGAAAACAGATATGATCTTATCTCTAAGTGAACCTAGAACACCTAAACTTGACATTCCTATCATTCTTGAGAGGGAAGTTCTTCCTTTGAAAGATAAAACTAATGTCTTTCCTCAAGAAGATTCTCAACCCATCCCTATGGATGTGACTATGTCTATGCCTAATAAACTTCCTAAGAGTAGACCTATACCTCCTCGTCATGATGGACTTGGTCTTCTCCCTAAACCAAATATTCTTCCCTTATATGGAGCAGTTCCTCCTCCTTCTTTTTATAGAGAGAAGAGACCTTCTTCTTCTCCTATTAACCAGCCTAAGAGACCACAACCTAAACACCCAAGTGCTAAGGATGAGAACATTCCTCCTCCTCAATCTTCTCCACTTCCTACTAAGACTAGACAAAATCATTCTGCACGTGAACGTCGATGAAAGCGTCGTCTTAGAGCTCAGGCAGCTGCTTCTCAAATTTTGCAATCCCCAAAAACACCTTCAACAAGCATTATTCCATTTTCTCCTCAGCCGGACATTGAGCCTAAATCTCCTAAACATAAGATGCATGATGATCTTGATCCTGTGCGAGTTAAAGATCCTATTTTTATAAATCTTGATGACGATATAGATGAAAATGTTACTCCTCTTGCTTCTGATAGTGAATATGAACTTGTTGATGTTGATAACCATTTATCTAATGAATTTTCTAAAGCACTTATCCTAGCTCCTAGACAAGAACAATGTGGCTCGGAACATGAACATAGCCCTTGTTTGGATCTTGTGATAGCTCCATCTGCTGTGTTGGATGTTCCTCCTCTAGCGTGTTCCCTGCCTTCCCGAAACATTGATCAGCAAGATCGGGGGGTAGATGACGTGCTAGACTAGTTACATTAGCATAGCAGATTCTCTCCCCCTCTCTTTTGTTACTTCTTCTATATGTTATTCTCATTCTTCTATTTGTTGTCCTTGGTGTTGTCTACTTGAGGACGATGCAAAGTATTGAGATCCCTCGGTCTCTCTCATGTTGACTCAAAAGACACATGTGTTCCCTTCTTCTAGGTGACCTTCCTTGATTGGGGAATGAAGAACAATTATGCATACATACATATGATATATATACATGAATTATCATACAGCATACTGACCCCGAGGAAAGTGAAGTCACCTCGTGCTTTATGTTTTGTGTCTATTATCCTTGGGTTTATCTCACACTTGGGGGCTAAATCCTTGCGATAACGTGCTCCTTTCTCATTTCTTATGTGTATCACTACGTTAAAACAATCACCCCCGGTGAGGCGTGTGCGATCGCTTTAACATAGGGGGGCATACATCCCGTTCATATCTTTTCAAGATACTTGAAAATTTCTTGGTAAATTTAGCCTTGCCTTGAAATTTTTTGATATCTTTCTTGCATGACTCATAGTGAGGGAACCTTACTACTGACAGTCATGGTTCTCCCTCGTGATCTTCCCTTTTACTTTGTCAATCGAAGTCGTAAGATCCTTGGTCCACTGGGGGCTTGGTGTATCTTGCCTCCTTGACGTGGTGAAAGTCTTTCAATATTGTTTCCTTGTACTTTACCGGAAGTATGAGCATACATACTCCCGCTAAAGTGGGGGCTAAATGTAGCGTCCTAAAATTGCGACACTTGCAATTTCGACTGCATTTCGGTCTTCACGATGGCGACGCAACACGCAACCTGAATGGAGACCCCAAAACTTGCTCGCGACACTGAAAACTGCATTTTTCAAGCACCCTGGCCTGAACCTCCTTGCACCCTGCTGTCCTGGGAGGTGGGACCAGAGCGCCCAGCGCCCTGGTCCTTCAAGACTAGGGCGCCCAGCGCCCTGGTCCCTGGGTCCTATTTTGGGCCCGGTCTCCTAAGGGGCTCGGGTCTTTTTGTTTGCAATTTGGAATTTACATTTCCTGGTCGGCCTAAGGTCGGGAAAATCAGTCTATCAGCCCTAATTGACAAGTATATAAACTACATTTTTCTCTCTCATTTGGGAGGAAGATGAGATAACACATACATGAGGGAAAAAGCGTGGAAACTATACTCAAACATTCAAGCATTCAAGCATTCAAGCATTCCTTCAAGCAATTGATCATTTCAAGTCTCCATTCAAGGCTAAGTGTTGCATTCAAGTCAAGGATTCAACCATTGAAGAGGAGATCACATACTACATGCTACAACATACAACATACAACATCTATACCTTCGAACATAAGGATACAAACATCCTTAGAACAAGGTATTAGTACTTGTTTTACAGTCATTTACATTTACAGCTCTTGCTCATTTCTTGGTTAATTCCAAAACCGGGGTTTGGCCTAAAGGCAAACCCCTAATCCCTTACCCCCCAATCGTCTTCACTTTTCTGTGTGTAGGTTGCAGGTACGCAGCTGAAATTGAAGATCTGGAATCCTTGCGCAGAGACGAACAGATCCCCCTTCGTTTCGCGGATTTTTCGGAGGACCGTGGCGCCGGGCGCCATCGTCCCGACAACTTTTGCTCAAATTTGCAGGACAACGCCGTATCGACATTCTACTGCTAATTCCAGGTCCGCAACTTCATCCTATAACCCAAACTCAGTTTATAAGCGAATCTTTATGACTTTCTATGTATTCTTAGCTTAATTTCCTTAGCAACATTCTTTACAAAAGAGGGTAGCCTTGCTTTCCTAACCCTTGAAATTCATTTAGCATCCAATCTTACATTGTGTGGGATTGGATCTTATGAGTTTCAACCCCTCTTTTGAATGTAAAGTCTCTCCCCTAAGTGAAAACCATCGAATCCTAGCAAACCTCCCTTCTCTCTCCTCGGAGTTGGAAGAGGGGAGAACAACTAGGGTTCGATTGCGATTTTCCGCTTTACAATGACATCTCAAATTCTTTGCACATTTCATTTCCAAAGTTCTTGCATAAGGAGTCATTTCCACAAAAAAAAAATATCATCAACAAATATGGCTGAAAGCAATATATCATTGTTTTCATCATTTTTCATATACATGTTGTTGTTTTCACTTGTCCTTATAAATCCAATCTTGATCAAATAAGAGTGTAGTCTTTCATACCATGCTCTAGGTGCTTGCTTTAAACCATATAAAGCTTTGTTTAGCTTACATACCCGATCTTTATTCTTGTCTTCAATAAATCCTTCAAGTTGTTCAATATACACTTCTTCTTCTAGTATACCATTCAAAAATGCGAATTTAACATCCATTTGATACACCTTGAAATTTTTGTAAGCAGCATATGCCAACAATGTTCTCACTCCTTCAAGTCTTGCCACAAGTGCAAAAGTCTCACCATAATCAATTCCTTCTTCTTGAGCATATCCTTTGCAAACTAGTCTTGCTTTATTCCGAATGACCTCTCCTTTTTCATTTAGCTTGTTTATGAAAATCCACTTTGTACTGATTACATTTTTCTCTTTTGGTCTTGGGACCAGTGTCCATGTTTCATTCTTCTTGATTTGTTCAATTTTTTCTGTCATAGAATTTATCCAATCTTCATTACTAAATGCCTCTTTTACTATTCTCGGTTCAAATTCAAATATCAGACATGTGTTTTGTCTCAGTTTGTTCCTTGTCATCACTGGATCGTCCTTATCTCCTATAATCTGACTTGATGCATGATTTCTTTTGACATACTTGGCTAATATGGGCTCGGTATGCTCTGTTTGATCTTCTTCATCACTCGGTAACTGAGTATTTTCTTCATTTTCTTCATCAACTTTCTCGGTAGGATTTATTGGTTGAACATAAACAAATTCGTCATAATTTTTGGGTTCTTTGGAATTTCCTTCATCATTTCTTTCTGCAAATTCATCAATTTTCACATTTGCACTTTCTACTATTTTGTTAGATGATTTGATCAGACATTTAAATGCTTTACTTCTAGAAGAATAGCCAAGAAATGTTCCTTCCTCGCTTTTCTGATCAAACTTTCCATTTTTGTCAACTTTGTGAACATAACATCTACTTCCAAATATTTTAAAATAACTTACATTAGGTTTCTTATCATACCAGATTTCATATGGTGTCTTCAAAGTTCCTTTCTTCAGTTGTACTCGGTTCAGGGTGTAAACTGCAGTGCTGGTTGCTTCTCTCCAAAATGTTTGAGGTACCCTCTTTTCTATCATCAGGGTTCTGGCACAATCTATAATTGATCTGTTTCTTCTTTCAGCTATCCCATTTTGCCGAGGTGTTCTCAGTGCATACACTTGTCTCTTTATACCATGATCATTGCAAAATAGGTTAAATTCATCATAAATGAATTCTCCTCCTCTATCAAATCTTAGACATTTCAACTGTCTCCCTGTTTCTTTTTCAACTCTAGCCTTATACGATTTGAACATTTGAAAGGCTTCTGATTTTTCTTTTAAAAATATGACTGACATCATTCTTGAGTAATCATCCACAAATAATATGAAGTATTTATCTCCATAATAACTTTGAACTTTCATAGGACCACAAAGATCAGTGTGCACTAGATCTAAAATTCCTTTAGAAGTGTAGGACTTACTTGTAAAGCTTGACTTTGTCATCTTACCCATCTAGCATCCTCGACATATTGTATTCTTAGGTTTTTCAAGGTTCGGTAGACCTCTTACTCAGTGCTTCTTACTTATTTTGACCAGGTTATCAAAATTTACATGACAAAACCTTTTCTGCCATAACCAGGTATCTTCTAGTTTAGCATACAGACAATTGTTCCGAGTTGAGTCAAGATGAAATGTATTACCTTTTGTTTGTGTCTCGGTAGCAGCCAGCTTTCCATGTTTGTCATGAACTTTGACACATCCCTTCTGGAATTCTATTTGGTATCTTGTATTGTTTAGCTGTGCTACACTCAACAAACTATATTTCAAACCTTCAACCCAGTATACATCATCACATTTAGCATTGTCAAGAAGTGTTATAGATCCTTTACCTTTCACTAGACATGGTGCATCATTACCAAATCTTACATATCCTCCATCATAGTCTTCTAATTTAACAAACTTGTGTTTATCACCTGTCATGTGATGTGAGCATCCACTATCTATGATCCAAGAATCATTTTTATTTATGTGAGATATTAGGGCTTTTTCTTCATACCTTTCTTCATCTGATCCATCTTTGATAGCCACATAAACAACTTCCTCTGTATCAGTCCCATCAGATTTATCATCATTGGATTCCTCATCAGCTACTAGGCATGTCTTTCTATCTTTCCTTCTGAAGTCTCGGTGTCCTTTGTATTGGTTGTCTTTTTGTCTGTCATCTCAGTATTCTCTCTTTTCACTAGATTCTTTGCCACAACAGTTAGAAGCCATATGTCCTATTCTATCACAGTTAAAACATTTTAAAGGTAACTTTCCTTTATACTTACCTTTGCCTCTAGGTAACCTTCTGGCTAATAATGCTTCAAACTCTTCTTGCTTTCTGATTTCTTCATATAGTTTGTGTACCTCTTCCATGTTTTTGCGAAATCTTTCACTTGCTCCACTGTGATTTACTTAAGTATACTAATACATTATATCATTGTAATCATCAGATTCACCAATATGAAAAGAACTGAATGCAGATTCAACTTTATTTACCGAGGACCCATTGTTATCAAAATTACTTAACTCAAATGCATGTAGCTTACCGATTGTAGCATCCAAAGAGACTGGCATGTTTGGCACAAACCTTAATTCATTGATTGCAGAGACTCGAATGGCATAAGCAGGTAGAAGTGTTCTAAGCAACTTACTTGTTACATCCTTTTCTTCAATAGTTCCTCCTACTCCTTTGATTTGATTGACAGTTTCCTTTAACCTTGTATTGTATTGGGTTATGTTCTCACCTTCATTCATTCTCATGGATTCAAGTTGACCTCTTAGACTGTCTACTTTTGCTCTCTGAACATTTTCATCACCACCATACATAGATATGAGCTTGGTCCACATCGCTTTGGCATCATTGCAGCCTTCTAGATCATTAAACTCTGAGTCGGTTAATGTTGATGTTATTTCAATCATAGCTTGAATATGTTCTTGCTTTGCCTTTATCTCTTCCATGGTCATCGGGTTGGTGCTAGGTGCTATGTAATCATTCTCCAGATAATATGTTGCATATTCTCCAATTCTTGATAAATGCAGCTTCATCCTTTTCTGCCATGTGGAGAAACTTGACTTGTTCAGCTTTGGTGCATCCCTTTTATACATCTTCAGATCTTGCCTCAAGTACCTTTAAACTTTTCTTCCAGAGTCCAAAGCTCTGATACCAATTGTTAGTAAAGATGAGGGGGGGGGGGGGGGGTGGATCATAAAAACTCACAATACAATATATTCACCAGATTCAACCTCGGTAGCCTTTATTGATATGCAACTATGACTGTAAATCTTTCAATACTCATAAATAGATATACTTAAAACATCATAACACATTTAACACCATATTTAACGTGGAAACCCAAATAGGGAAAAACCACTATGGGATTTCAGACTCACTAAGAAATATACCCTTCTAGAGTATGCTCGGTTAAAAGCTAATCCAGTTACAGATTATAAAAACACATTGCTAGATGTGACCCTGTTAAGGGATTTCCCTCGAACTTGTTAGAGTCTTGCACTTTGTTAGAAGTGACCTTTGTCAAAGGATTTCAAACACTCATTTAGAATGTTACCTTGCTAGAGGGTTTACAAATAAGACTGTTAAGTCCACTTGGTTAAGAGATTTCCTGTCACTTACATAATAAATAATAGTAATAAAATATATCTGCAACTTCACATCTGAAATGCTAAAGCAGATTCTATATGCTCAAAATAATCTTGTCATAAGACTTATCTTGCTTCTTGTTGGGCTTCTCAATCTGTTCTTCAATCAAATCTTCAATCTTCTGTGCTCGGTGATCACTACTGTCATGTCATTGTTCTTCTATTCTGCCTGCATCCATTGTTCATAATAATTTCTTATTTATGAACAATACCTAACCGCTTAATCTCCTTGATCACATTTCCCATGATCAATCTTAGCCATCAGATCTAGAAACGTGACTAGGTTCATTGTATCCTTCGATCTGAAAATGTTTTACCTTGCCTTGGAACTTGTGCTAGGTTATGACCGTTCAATCTGCGTTGTAGATCCTTTCTCTTGTATTTTCAATGTCGTAGATCCTCAACAAACTTCTTGCATGACATACCAATCATCTGATCAACTCCAGCTCATTGGTATTCTACATTTAATAATGTATTTATCCATCCAATGCATTCTGTTATTACTCGGTTGTTACTTGGTAAATATTGAACTTCACTCGGTAGATATTCTGCCTTCTTTAACCAATAGTGATAACCTTAGGGTTTACCGACTAGCATCTTGCTCAATAACATAGAACAATATCAAGCCTTAACTAATTCTATAGCTTGAAATATTTTCTCCTTCTTGTTCAGTCTTTGAATACTCATATATAGGATATCAAAATCAATCAAAATAACATAATCTCATCACTGTCTAACTCAGTAATAGTTACCCATTGAATAACTTATTATTCCCCTTTTATTTTCACATTCATTCTGTGTCTCTTACCAACATATTTATACTTATCAAAACATACTCATTAAGATATGACAACATCATACTGAATCAGAAAATCAATTGCTTGACATCAATGACAAAATAATGTTATTAAGATAGTAATCATCCTTTCTCAATTATATCAACAATCTCTAACAACCTTCTCAATATCCTCATACCAACAAACTTACTGAGATGCTAACAATCTCCTTTTGTGAAAATGCTAACAGATTCCTTTCAGATTGAATAAAAGCAACAAGTTGTCCTTCTGAATGATCTTCTTCTTTATTGTGGTTGAATTAATTAAAGCTAGTTATTATGATTTGTGTTCAATCCTTTGCTTCTTTGTTCATTTCAAGTAATGTGGAGTAAGAAAATGTATACTTAGTACATGGTATATGTTGTGCATAACTGTTATATCTGTATTTTGGAGTTGTGAAACATAGTTTCCTTCACACAAAATATTGAAAACTACTCCTCCATATAGATTGCTTATGCGTTGAATACTATAGGTTCAGTTGTGAAGATCAGATCTTTTGATAAATCAGATTGTGAATCAGGTTATCATTTTTAGATCTTAATATTGGTGTATCACCTCGTAGTAGTAGAATCTCATTTCAAGCAATCTTTTTATCCTTTTTCCCAACAATCAATAGTTTTAGGAGGTGTTTTTGAAGGGAACCAACCAATAATCTATAGATTCATCTTCATTATGAGCCATAGGCTCGAAGGTGTTTCCATGTTGCACGAGATTGTTGAGCTTCAAAGCTTAGCATTCAAGGCGCAATCCTTCATGAAAACACTCCCTTCACCTGTTATATTGCTCCTCACTATGTGACACTAGTAGCTTGCCTTTTGGAGGTTCTTTGTCATTCGTGGTGGTACAATTTCATGTGAAATTATACATGGTTAGCAACATAATAGTCTTTCTTATTCTTGTCTCCATGCTCAGGGGCCAAGAATAGAAATTTAATCTTCTCTTTTTTCAAAGATTTCCTTTTCCTTTGTTGACTTGCATCTTTCATAACTTGATCTCCTTTCTTGTATGGAATTGTCTTCCATGTAAGTACATTTGTGTTCATTGGTTAGGACCTATTCCTTACTTGAAACAATACTTCTTTTATGAATAATCTCTCCCTAGTGAAAGTGTGCAATCCTTCATTAAGAATTTGATTTTTCCTTAAAATGGGGAAGGTGTATATTCTTGTTCTCCTTCACCTTTCAAATATATCATTGTTATCCTATTTCTTTCTATGGCAATTCAAGCATCCAATAATGGCTAGATGGTTTTTATCTTTCATGATCTTATCAAAATATTTTATTGGGTCAAGGCTAGCGAGTATGTGAAAAAGAGAAGCTTTAAACAAGTAATTTTTTTTTTTTTTTTTTTTAAAAACCAACAAACAAAGTTTAAGGAAGAAGATAAACATGAAAGGACTTTGCAATAAAGTGGGACAAGTTGTGCAGGTCATGGAGGAAAATGTTGTTGTTCAAAAGGGAAATATTTACCAAGACGATTTTCCCTATCGAGGTCATGGCAAGCAAGAGAGTTTATCTTGAGTTAGTTTTGGAAGATTGAGTCAATTTTTAGAGGCTCATAAATGTTTCTATTAGCTTTTATTCATAAAAACTCAACTTTTCTCAAGTTGTGTTGCAATTTGAATTAAACCATCACTTGCAATCTTAAAAAAAAATACTTTGTACCTATGAAGCTGCACTTTTCTTCGTTTTTTCCATTTAGAGCATAGTAGAGTTGCAAATGGGTTATAGAATGTGGAGTTTGAAGAGTAAGAATTGTGAAAGAAGAGAATAAAAACATGTGGAATATAGAGATTTGGAGAAAATGGTGCATCTTCAACAATTTTGATAATCACGCTGGTTTTTTCCACATATGTAAGTTTTTGAATTTCATTCATTTTGCCATGGAATGAGCTTTCAAACTTTTATTATTTTTGGAGCTCCTATCAAGTTTTTAATCTTACCAACTATCTACAACATTTACAGCTATCATGCATTAGTTTGTTTACCCTTACTCTTGATGTTGTCGTAGCTGGACATGAATGCATCGCAAGGTAGAGTCACAATTGGGTTTTGGTTTAATAAGTTATAAATACATCTTTTCTAATCTTAGAGAGTAATACTGATAAAGACCTATCCAAAAGAAATGAAAAGTACAATAAGGATATATGCAAAAGACCCACAAAGGGAGAATATTTGTTTTATGTATTGCAATAGATGGAAAATCAGACCTTTAGAAGCTTGAAACAAACTCAAAGGTTTGGCTCTTGGCAAGTATGAAGTGCCAACAAAGGGATAAAAAAGGGATGATAATCAAGGGATTTGGTGAAAGAAGACAAACCTTAAAAGAAGACAATGCTTTTAAAAACTCATTAAAACAAGACCAGAAGTGTGAAGGATGGTGAATACGAGATAAAGATATCAAGCCCTAATAAAGGAAGCAATAAGTCATGATAGGAGCCAAATCAAAGAGAAAGAATATCAAAGGCAATAGATAGGGATAGTAGAAAGAAATCAAAGAACAATCATAAGAATGTCATAAGAAGTTTCATGACAATAATGTTGTGATAAAAATTGAAGAAGATAGAGTGCCATTGACATTAGTGTTTATTTTCAAATGGCAGTGAGAGTTTCTAACAATACTTCAAAAGAGGAAAAGACAGTAAAAGATGTTGATGTCAAGAAGACAACTGAGTAGCTAAGAAAATTGTATGTACAGATATGTGGATTTATATAAAATGACAAGCAAATTGTCAAGTATGAAAAGAACTAGCCATAAGTTCAAGATAGTTAAGAATCATATGAAGACTAACTGGAAAAAAGATTTATTTATGCAATATACAGTGGGTAGAAGGAGACTTTATCGCTACAATTGCAATAGCTAAGAGAATTCACGAGAAGTAATGGCCTATTGGAAGTACAAAGGCAATGAGAAGCTAATCCTAATGACATAAAAAATCAAAGTGACAAAGATTGTAGTAAAGGATAAGTCTATCCATTGCATGTAAATTAGTAGTAGTATTGTACTAATGACTCTATGACAAAAGTGCAAGGTACAGTGATAGCTGAAGAGATGTGGTATGGACTATCAAACTAGGATTATGACTGTCATGAAGTTGGCTTTATTTGAAAGCTGCAATAAAACATAGTTATCTAATATCTATCTTTATGTTTTGGATCCGAATTAAGATTATTATTTTTGAATCTAGATTATCACAATAATGTGACTATTGAATGACAAACATGGAAGATCTAAAAGTAAAACCATGAAAAACACACAAGCCTATTAAAGCCAAATTCTTCAAGAATATGATAATGATATAATGAGGAATAGAGACAGATCCATGAAAGGTCTATGTTGGTGCCTCAAGGGAATTGAAGTCACATGGATCTATTTGAAAGGTTATTTAGGAATGGAGAATGTATGAAGACAAAAGAAAACAACAATAAAGATATAGACAAAGAGCCTATGCAAGATTTATTGGAGATGGGTAGAAGATTGAGTTTGGGTCTTGGAAAGATGTCCATCTTTAAAAAAATTCATGCTCAAGTATAGTTGAAAATGAGGGACGAAAAAGCCTTAAGGTCCAATCGGTATCAAAGAATACAAACCCTTATTTGTGTTGTGAAATGAACAAAACCTTCTAATAGTCAACCTCAAGTGAAGACAATTCTTGAAATTTCAGGCCTAGTTCAGTGAATAGGCCACAAGAAGACATCATGGTGATGAAGAGGAAAACTTTAGAGACATAGTGACATTAAGTGTATAGAGGTATATAGGATCAAAAAATTATTGAACAAAGATTTGGCATGGATAAGAGATAATAGACGTAAAAATTAAAATAGCCCAACACTATCATAATCGTGATATCAACAACAATTGTGACACTTGGTTTCTTTATGTGACAATCTTTTCTAAAATAGTGGCATGACAAGGCAATGAATGGTAGATACCACTAAATAATGAGCATGAGAGGATTATGAAGGTGAGAGACTATCACAGAGCACAGAAAAAAAGGGATAGTGATAGAGTTGATGGCATGATAGTCAAATGCAAAAGGAAAGATGACGAATTTCATACACATGAGAAGTCCAAAAGAGTCACATTGATAAATGAGGAAGAACAATCCGTGTCAAGGATGAAAAGATACAAAAGAGCAGTAGGGTAAAGATAGATTTCAACGGTTAGAAGTTAAAACACAAAAGTGAAAGGAACAAGACATGGAGTTTTCAGTCCTTTAAAAGACTATGAGACCAATTTGTGACTTATGCCAAGTATTTTAACCTATAAAAACTCTACTCATGGGTATGAAGATTCAAACAAGAAGTTTAGTCCATTACGACAAGTTTTAAAGCAATTTTGAAGGTCCTAAATGACCCATTCTCTTTTCATCTAACCCAAGACTTCTTTAAACCTTCAAAACCTCAAAAATTACATGCCCTATATCCATGCGAGAAAGATGATAATAGTTGAAAAGGTAGAAGGCAGTTGTTGCAACATGATAGAATATAAGGTAGTTTGAGGGTTTTTCAAGCAATCGAGATCATCTAGGGGGCAATTTTAACTCAATTACAACAAGTTGAGAGCATCGAGGAGCCAAATGAGGAGCCTCGTCAATGCAACAGTCAAGGAAGGAGACTTTTCTTCATCTTTCCTCCTTTTTGTGACACTATTGAAGGCTTAGAATTAGGGACAACTTTGTTGGACACCCAAAAGAAGTTTGACCTAGCAAGTTGAAGTAACACTTGTCCTTCCTTCTCAAATTTTTTATTTTGCTCTTCGACCAAGTTGTTGCATCATAAAACAAAAACTCTTTTGTTTCTTTTGAGTGATTTCTTGTTGTCTAGGCTATACATTGTAACTTGAAAAAGGGTTCTTTTGGTCTTTATTAAGTAATGAAGCTCAATTTTCAAATATGTATAGTTGTTTCATGCACCTTTCTATTGATAAAGCAAGTATTTACCTTCTCTGAGTTGTTTGTTTGTGTGTAACAATGAATTTTTGATGTATTTCTTGTGATTTCATCCAAATCCTTTAAGTATGTCTCATTTTTTCAACACCTTATGCAAAGATAAACATATTTTATACGAGTTGTAGGTTATGTAGTTGGTTTGAATAACTTTCTAGTTGTGAGAAATCTGATTTTTCCTTCAAGGATTGAAAAAACTTTAGCTCTCCTATAAAGTACTAATATATAAGTATGTCAAAACCTGAGTTGTGTAAGGATGAGCTTGTGTATTAAGTAATTATGTGTATTAAATAACAATATAGTTTTGAAAACTCATTTGGTGCATCACCTTACTAGAGTATAGTTTTCATTTTTAGGCACTCCCTCCCTCTTTCCTTTGAAAGTCAATAGTGTATATTCATTTTTAGGTGATTGGGATTAGGAACCAACCTTCTCTAGAGGTCCATATCCATTATAGGTTACCCACAACCTAGAGGTGTTCCCATGTGTCAACAAGTGGCTAAGTTAATAGCTTAGCTAGGGTGGAAACCTTGTTGATAATAGTTTTTGGCATGCCCGATATGAGAGTTTGAACTATTTTAGTGCAAAATTTTAAAATTCATTGTTGATATTGGTGTGTATATCAACGATTTATACATTTGGAGGTAATATATTTACAAACTTGGTGATTTCAAGTTAAAAAATCATTGGTTTCAAGAATCCAAGTGTTGGTATGTTTTGAAGAAAATATAATTTATTATGATTTTTTGTCTCTTTAAATGAATATGCCTATAATATTTCATGGGAATCTATACACCTTACTAGCCATATCAAAGCAGTCACACTATTGGCCAAAATAGTTCTATTACAGGAAATTACAAGCAAGTTCCATACAATTACCACCCTCCCACAACCTTCCCATGATTTCAATCACCCTCAAGAACCTCGTTTTATGCCAAGCCAACACTGTCACCTTTTTGGTTAGCCCCAAAATATTGATAATTTGGGGATTCGTGACATTAAAAATATATTGCTAAAATTCAAAGAATAGCTGGATGACATCAAGAGACAGTAGGATTTTGGCATGCAATAAGAATAATTGACTTATCACTCTCACCTTCAAAAGTAATAGCTGGAGATGCAAAGGGAGCAACATGAAAATAATATTGCAAAGGAGATTATTGCAAAAGAGGAGAAAATGAAGTTGTTGTTGTCCCAAGTACAAAGATTTGAATCTAAACCAACTTCTCACATTCTAGATCAACCTACAAAAGTGGAAGTTCTCAAGTTCAACATCGCAAGCTTCAAGCAAGGTAAACCTCCTAAATTCTCAATTAGGTCTCCTAAGTTTGAAATTGAAAGCTTTAGAAGGTCTCATCCATTGCAAGAACCTATGCTTGAACAAGATCAACCCATAGTTTCTCAATAGTAGCATTTTGGAGAGCCCATTTTCCTTGAAGATACCCAACAAATTCCTCAAGTTTATTTGCCAAGTCAGCCCACTTGTCCTCTTACTATTCATGTTTATCTAGGTGGACCTATTATTTACCAAGAGAGTTGGTTTGGTAGCCAAAAGGAGTCTTGCGAGGTAAAACAAAAGGATTCTTTTGTTATTGGTATACTTTCACATGATGTAGAAGTAGAAAAAATAGACTTGTTGCAAGAAAATGATGAGCATGATGAACTAGAACAACATATTAAAAAGAATGTAATAAGCGTTTGGAATGAGACTCTAATGATTTTTTTTGATAAGCTTCTTGGTTTTATTGAGCACAACAAAGAAGACATGTCCATACTGACACCAAGAGTAAGTTTGGGACAATAGGAGGATGCAAATTGTGTTGATATGGTGTTGGTTCATCAAAAGGTAAATGGAGATAACTTGATTTTGAAGAACGATAGAGATGGTATGGATGAGAATATTGGCAAAACTGAGAAAAAATATAAA
Source organism: Cryptomeria japonica (assembly GCF_030272615.1). Taxonomy (NCBI): domain Eukaryota; kingdom Viridiplantae; phylum Streptophyta; class Pinopsida; order Cupressales; family Cupressaceae; genus Cryptomeria; species Cryptomeria japonica. Next base: position 440,599,732 of record NC_081410.1, read on the forward strand.
TGAGAGTTTCTTTTCAAAGGTGAAGGCTTTCATATCTTTCCAAAATCTTCAAGAAAATAGTCATGAAATTGAAGTAGGATGTGTTATACATGAGACAACTAGTGTGAAACTTGATGAAGACATGTTTTCTTTCATCGTAGAGGATTTTTACTCTAAACTTGGTGACAAGTTAGCAAATCTTAAATAAAAACTTTTTGAGTTGCATAATCAGGTGAAAGAAACAACCATGTTTCCATTTATTTAACATGAACTACTTATTTCCAACCAACAAAGTGGAGATGAGGAGACAATTGATCAACAAGAAACCAATTGGAAGAGTTATGAGTGTTTTTTCAAAGGGAAATCTTATAAGGTATCTATCTTGGATGGAAGCCAACAAGACATTGAAGGTCATGCTTGCACCCAACCATGAAGCTACAACTGAAGATGAAGCTAAAAGTATGCTCGTAGCTGAATGAGAACAAGTTCAACTCACTTTTCCCCCTTGAACAGCATTACCCGTGATCAATTTGAAGAGGCGAGTGAATTTGTTTCTTTTTCAAGAAGCAGTGCATCAACTTGTTGTAAAATTATTTGTGCTTCATCTCTTCTTACCTGCTCATGAACGTGTTAAACATTGTAAATTGAGAAGAGGGGCAACTATTTCAGTCAGCCTGTTAATGGTTTTGCTTAAATGGTTTTCACATTTGGTTAGCATAGGTTAGATTAGTTTTTCGAGTTCAATAAGTGTTATTGCACAAGCTTGTCGTTTTCCTTCCTCCAAGTGCTTAGGCATAGTTAGTTTGTAACTTTATGTTTTTGTTGACTTTGTGCCCAGTGGATATGCAAAGCTACTAGTTTTTTTGTTTTAGCAAGCAAAACATTAGCAGAGGTTGCCAAAAGTTTTAGCCTATTTCTTTTCATGACAATTCAAGCATCCAATAATGGCTAAATGGCTTTTATGTTTCATGATCTTGTCAAAATATTTAGTTGGGTCAAGGCTATGTGAGTAAGTGGAAAGAGAGAATCTTTAAATGTGTAATTCTTTGATTTTTTATTTATTTTTTAAATCCACATAAATTTTAAGGAAGAAGATCATTGTGAAAAAACTTTGAAATAGAGTGGGACTAGTCATGCATGTCATGGAGGGAAATGTTGTTGTTCAAAAGGGAAACATTTACTCAGATGATTTTCCCTATTGAAGTCGTGACAGGAAAGAGAGTTTATCTTGACTTAGTTTTGCAAGCTTAAGTAAATTTTGAGGGACTCACAAATGTTTCTATTAGGGTTTAATCATAAAAACTCAAGTTTTCTCAAGTTGTGCTAGTGGTTCAATTAAACTATCACTTGCAATCTTAAAAAAAACAAAAAACTTTGTGCCTATGAAGCCATACTTTTCTTCATTCTTTGCCTTGACAACATAGTAGAGTTGAAAATGGGCTATGAAACATTGTGTTTGAAGAGTAAGAACCATGAAAGAAGAGCTAAAAACATGTGGGATATGGAGACTCAAAGAAAATGGTGCATCTTTAAAGATTTTGAGATTCTTGTTGGTTTTTCCACATTTGTAAGTTTTTGAATTTCATTCATTTTGCCATGAAATGAGCTTTCAAACTTTTATTATTTTTCTAGGAGCTACTATCAAGTTTTGAAGCTTACCAACTATCTATAATGTTTGAGTCTATCATGCATCAATTTGTTTACCCTTGCTATTGATGTTGTCACTATTGGACATGAATACATGGCAGGGTAAAGTCACAATAGGCTTTTTGTTTAATAAGTTATCAACACATCTTTTATAGTATTAAAGAGTAATAATGTTCAAGACCTATCCAAAAACAATGAAAAGTACAACAAGGATATATGAAAAAGATCCATACATGGAGAATATTTATTGTATGTGTTCTAGTGGACAAAAAATTAGACCTTTAGAAAGTGAAACAAACTCAAAGACTAGGTTCTTGACAAGTATGAAGTGCCCAAAAATGGACAAATAAGGGATGATAATCCAAATATTTTGGTGAAATAAGACATACCTTAAAAGAAGATAATGCTTTTAAAAATTGTTTAAAAAAATACCAAATACGAGAGAGACAAAAAAAAGAAAACAACAATGGAGCGAAAAGGAGCGGGAATCCCAAATTTCAAATTGGGCAATGGCGGAATTCCTGGGGAAGGCGGATTTCCTAGAAACTGTTGTTCCTCTGGGATTGGATCTGGTATGCAGGTAGGAGGTCAAACATCTCAAGGGTCAGAAGAGGACAAGGAAAAAGCAAAACCGGGAGAAGAAAAAGATTTGATCCCCGGGGACCCACATGACAGAGGAAAATGGAAAAAATGGTCTTCACTCTTTGGAGTGAAGCCGCTGGTTAAATCTGGGCTTCCGGAAGTAATGAACATTTTAGACCCCGCCTTTGGTCTGGTCGCTATTTCTGTTCCGGACAAAGTGGTCGATATGACTATAGCTAGCCTATCTATGACATTAGTGGGACGATTATCTGGCTTTAAGCCTAACATTGATGATGTTAGGAATTTCATAAGGAGAAAATGGATGGTTAAAGGACAAGTGGAAGTGGCAGCACTGCCTAGAGGGGTTTTTACCTTCACTTTCAACTTCGAAGAAGACATGAACAAAGCTCTCTACGAAGGCCCCTGGATGTTTGGCGAGTCTTCCCTGGCTCTCCAGAAATGGGCCCCGAATCTCATCCTGGATGAATCCTTCTTCGTTTATGCGCCAGTCTAGACATGCCTCCCGGGTCTCCCGCTCGAATACTGGAATGAGGAAGTTTTCAAGGGCATTGCGCAATCCTTTGGAGAACTCTTATCGATTGACTCGATGACAGCGACTAAATCAAGGTTAGTCTTTGCTTGCATTTGCGTAAATGTTAACCAAATGACAGATATGCCTCAACCCATATATATCATATCTAAACTAGGAAAATGGTCCCAAGCTATTGAATATGAATCTCTACCGTTTGCCTATTTCCACTACAAAAAATTGGAGCATTGGGCAAAATCTTGTCCGCTCAAGAAAGGCAAGGAACTCAAGACTGATAGTAACACTAAGAGCAAAAAGATCTGGCAAATGACAAACAAAAAAGCAGATTCATCAATATCCGAGAGTAATCAAAAAAAGGATGCAATGGAAATTATGAATGAATTCAAGAGGACCGGGAGTAGCAGCAATGATAAACATGATTGTGTTTGTTCCAATGACCCACCAGAGAGCTCTAAAGAATTAGAGCCAGGAACTGAGTTGATCGATAAAGAAAACCCAGAAGCTTAGGAGAATGAAACTATTAGTCAGGAGAAGGAAGAAACCATTCCAGACCAGGAGGATGGATCAGCTAGCCAGGAGAAGGAAGAATCCTATCCATCCTCTTCACTCTCTACATCGGCCGAGGCAAACTTTAATGAAGCCCAAGACCCTTTTGATTCTGAGCCCTTACTGCTTTTAACTAGTGGAAGCCCAAAGCCTCTCCTCTATAAAACCCCTACCCAAAGTGTGCATATGCTGGATGAGATTCTTCGGATACCTGGGTTGAGAGAAGGAAAATCAAACAAGGAGGAACTCAATGGAGGAATCTCAGCTAGAAGCAAGATTAAGAAAAGGCAGATGTTGGAAGTCAGAATAAAAAGTAGGGAAGGCCATCCCTAAAACATCAAAGGGAACAGGAAAGTTGGAAGAACCATGTTGATGGAACACATTGTTCCATCAAGTCAGCCCTATCCCCAGTTAAAATATGAAGATTATATCCTGGAATATCAGAGGGCTAAACACCCCCCATAAGCAGGATGTGTTACGGAACGTCATCAGAGATCATAAACCGGATGTGGTCCTTGTTCAGGAAACCAAGATGTCTAAAGAAAAAGTTGAAAGGATCAGAATTTTCAAAGAAAACGGAGTCATAGGAACTAACTCGAAGGGTGCTTCTAGAGGAACTGTAATTTTTTGGAACAAAAATACTATAATAGGAAAGGAAATCATCTCTCCCTTTAATAGGAACTCAATTTTGCTTGAGCATATTAAGGATAACTTTGTTTGGGTGTTATATAATGTCTACGCTCCTAATACTAAATCCGGGAGAGCCAAATTCTGGAAAAGCCTTGCCGCTGACAAACTCCAATTTGCTGATCAAAGCTGGATTATTATGGGAGACTTCAATACCCCACTCAAAGACGAAGATAAGATGGGAGGAATCCCCTTACATCTTGATGGAAAACAAGACCTTATGGATTTCATTAATGACCAAGCTCTCATTGATGTTGATCTCCAGGGCATCAATTACACCTGGACCAATAGAAGAACCGGAGCTGATTTGATTCAAGTTAGGCTTGATAGATCTTTAATTTCTCCTGACTAGCTTTCTAAGTATAGCTTCTCCCTTGGTTCTGTTATCAAAATCGGTTCAGACCATTTCCCCATCTCCTTTTCTGCCAACTCTTTTTTGGCTAAGAGAAACTTCCCTTTCAGATTTGAAAAAGCTTGGCTTTCCCATCCTTCTCTAAAAGCCTGCATTATTGAATGGTGGAACTCTAAAGTGGAGGGTAAGGCTCTTTTTAGAATTTCTAAAAATCTCAACATCACAAAAGCCAGAATTAAAACCTGGAACAAAGAGATTTTTGGGGACATATTCAAGAACAAAACTCAAGTCAAAGCTGAATTAAAGTATGTTCAGGATAGAATCCAAGAGGTGGGGTTGACCGAAGACCTTAGGATGGCTGAAAATGATCTATTATCTAAATGCCACTCTATCATTTCTAATGAAGAGACTTTCTGGAGACAAAGATATAGAGCTTTATTCCTGAAGGAAGGTGATAAAAACACCCGCTTCTTTCACTTAACCGCCCTTAAGCACAGGGCAACCAACATAATAACTAGACTAACATGCAATAAAGGTGTCCTAACAGAGGATTGCGACATCAGGAAGGAAGCTCTCGAGCATTTCAGTACCTTGTTGGGTGAAGTGGACAACCTGGATTACAGTAAGCAAAATACCCTTTTACAAGCTATCCCTTCTATCCTGTCGGAAGCTGATAATCGCCTCTTATCTCATATTCCTACTAATCCTGAAATTAGAAAGGTGGTGTTTTCCTTTCAGGGTGATAAATCCCCTGGTCCGGAGGACTTCCCCATGTTTTTCTTCCAAAAATTCTGGCACATTGTGGAGGCTAACATTTGCAACGGTGTTAAGGAATTATTTGGCTCCAGAAGACTTCTTAAGGAACTGAACGCCACTTTCATTATCCTTATCCCAAAGATCCCCGGAGCTAATTCTCTTAACAACTTTAGACCCATCAACTTGTGTAACTATGTTTACAAGATCCTTTCAAAAGTTTTGACTTCCAGGTCACTAGATGTTCTCCCAAGGATTATCTCTGTCCAACAGAATGGCTTTGTCCCTGAAAGATAGATTTTGGACTCAATTATCTCTGTTCATGAAAATATCCACTCCCTGAAAGTGGTGAGTAAATAGGGATTCTTTCTTAAGTTAGACATGGCTAAAGCTTTTGATAGAGTGAACTGGCAGTTTCTCCTCAAGATCAAGAAATCGTTTGGTTTTGGCGACAAAGTTATCCAGCTCTGTTCTCAACTTATGGAAACTTCCTCCTCTACTGTTATTGTTAATGGCTCCCCGTCTAGTTTCTTCAAAAGCTCCAGAGGTCTCAGACAGGGAGACCCCATCTCCCCTATCCTATTTACCATTCTTGTTGAATGCCTGGGTAGATTCATCCTTAAAAATGTGGAAGAAGGTAATCTTAAGGGTCTGGAACCTTCTTCATCCAATGTTGTTTGCTCTCATGAACAATTCATTGATGACTCTATCACCATGGGGGAAGCCACCATCTTGGAAGCCAAAAACATGAAAATCATTCTGAATACCTATGAGTCTGCCTCTGGTCAAAAAATCAACTGGGATAAAAGCTCTCTGTTTTTCATCAACACCCCAGCCCAAAGGCAAACTAGGATTGGTAGGATTCTTGGTTGTAACTGTAGACACTCAAAATTGTCATATCTAATTAAATAAATATTTTATTTATTTAATTATCTAAGCCTAATTCTTCTATTAATTAAATAAATTTTTATTTATTTAATTAATTCATTTATCCTCTTCTAGCCTTATTTCTCATTTAAATAAATACATTTATTTATTTAAATTATCCCTTTCCTAAATTAAATAAATATTTTATTTATTTAATTGTCCTACTTCTTCTATTAATTAAATAAATCTTTATTTATTCAATTAATTCATTATCTTTTTCTACACATGACACATGTCATTCATCTCTTATTTCCTACACTACCTACCCCTTTCATTATTTTGGTATTTCTTTTACCTACCCTCTAATCCTAGCCGACCTCTCTTTTTACACCTCTCAATCTTAACCCTCCATTTCATATTGTGTCTTCTATTTAAGGAGATGCTTTCTTCATGGTCAAACCCTAATGACACATCCTAATGACTGATTTTGGAGTACTTGGCTACACTACAATTCCACTTGCAACCACATTCCGTTCTTTATTGAGCTCTTGTGCATACAAAAATCTGAGAGCAAGCATATCAAACAAGATCAATGGAGATAGGAAGAATGGAGATCAAAACCCTATTGGACATGTGAGGGTATAATCTTTATCATTTTGAGTTATTTTGCATTGTCTTAGGTTACTTTCATATGTTATGGTGGATCTTTGTTCATTGTTAGGCTAGGGTTTAGTGGTTGAATCCATTTTAGTCTTTCAATATTGTTGTTATTTGTTATCCATTTTCACCATATACATTTTGGCACGCCCGGTGGGACTCTTGTCCCTTTGCATTTAACATTTTTGTTGCAGATTTTGCATTTTTGAAGTTGCAGATCGGACAATTTCGATGACATTTTAGGTTTTTTCCGCGTCTGCGAGTGTTCGGATCGCATTTTTGTGTTTCAGTAGCGTCTGTGTTTCTGCCAATTTTTATTTTTGCAGGTTTCTGGAATCGCGTCTGAGAATTTTAACCGCGTCTGCGTTGGATCTTATCGCGTCTGTGTTCGGGAGAGGCGTCTGTGACCTCTGGTCGCGTCTGTGAACTACAGAACCGCGTCTGTGTCTGGTATAAAGGCGTCTGTGCTTTCTGTTTTGCAAATTTTTCAAATTTCTTTGATTTGGGTTTTCGGATTTTGTACTTAGGGTTTCAGATCTGGTTTATTTTCGGCTAACCTTTGCAGATCTAGCTAACCTGGTTTGTGCAGCTTGCTTTGGAGGCAAATACGTTTTTGTTGAAGGCCCCTTTTCACAAAGTCTTTTTGGGTTTTCTAAAAATTTACCTAACTTGTGTGCTTGCAGGAAGGGGTTATCATTTGAAACAACCCAAACTACTAACAATTTTGTTGCAGGGCCTTAGCTAGGGTTTTGTAATTTTTATTGTGTGCCTTGTTTTCATAGCTTAGCAAACACTTCAATTGGTGCACTAAAATTGAATCATTGTCTTTTGTGTCTTGAGCAATAGGCTCTTTTTGTTTACTCTTTAGAGGGCCTGTCTTCCCGTGTGGTCATTAGGACTACTAGTGAGAAGAGAACGACCCAAGTGGTAGCGAGGAAAACCCACCTCATCCAAACCACTATAATCAAATGTATTCATGGTGAAAACTATGAATAATGTGTGCTGATTAGTTCATACCGACACTATGTCTCCCCATAAACCCGTTTGATCAAATTTATTTGATCATTTGTAGGGCGTAACCCCTACCGGCTGGGAGCCTTCTGTATTTATAGAGCTGAAAGTGCCGCATGTATGGCCACACGAGCGGATGCCCTTACTAGCACCTCTTTGTTTTAGATGCCCAAATCCTTCTAGTTGTTGAGGCAGGAGGTCGGACCTCTGGTAGCGGCCCACACACATACGGTTCTTAGTAGAGATACAAAGTTCGCCATGGGGAGTTTTCATGGGGACTGATGCTTGGCTGACCCGAGAAGTGAGTGCCGAGGGTGGAGCCAGTGAGGTCAAGCATCTAAGTATCCGCTCTGAATAGCGTAGCCTCGGGGGTAAAACCCTATGTGGGATCAACAACTATTGTCTTGGCCAGCCCTAAGATTTGTGCTTGTCTTATGCTAGACACTCAAACACTCAAAAACAAAACAGCAAAACATTGTGTCTTTTGTGTCTTCAAGTGTATGCAAAAACTTTTTACATCAAACAACACACTTTTTGGAGTCTAAACAGTCTGCAAACATTGAGTCATCAACGCTGTGTCCTCTTGTCACGAAAAACAGTTGAAAAATCAGATTTGGTCACAACAAAACAACTTCACAGATAGGAAAAATTGCACTAAGGTTACAGAAACGTGTCTGTGTCTGTTCAAACCGCGTCTGTGAAGTATACAGAGGCGTCTGTGTCAGGATTTGAAAATTTTAACAGTCAAGCAAACAAAGAAAATCAGTTTCGGCATACTTGAGCTTCCTCGGTTGTCTCTTCAGGTTTAATCTAGCATTCAGCCTGTTCTAAGGTCTTACACAGTCCATCATTGCTTCATACCTCATTTTACATTCATACTTGTCTAAACTTGAGTCAAAAGGTCACTTGCTTGTCCTCATCATACGTGGTCAACACACTACATACTACTACACTTTGCTAAGTGGTCCCTCATCAAGGTTTCTTACCTTTGGGTCTCATTTGGTCTTATTTAGAGTCAAGGTCAGCTTACCTCATCAAGAGAAACTATCCTCTCTTTGGAAGTCACACCTACTCTACTACTTACATAATTGGTCTTACACTTTGGACATTGCAAGTACACCTCAAGATTCATTTACACTCCATACAACTCTTGGTCTTCCATACTCTTGTCATTTTCGTCTAGTTTCTCACATATTGGTCTAACACCTAGTTCATGGTTGAAACCCGCCTTCAAAAATCTAAGAGAATAGCTAAAGAAGCTCAAGAATCCGTAAACATGAGTTCTTATGAGTATGACAATGATGTATTCTACAATCCTGAGCACACTACATTACCAGACATGAATGTTTATAGACACAATCCAAATGTGGAAAGCGCAAACACTATACACAACGCTACACACAATGATACCGTGGACAATTCTTCAATACTATCAGCAGACATACAAGAATCTATAATGGATCCTCAATTCAATAGATTGGTTGAAGAGATAATGAGGAGAGATCGTCAATACTTTCTAAACATGATGGCACAAAGTGGAGCCAAAATACCGCATGATTTTGACTTATCTCAACTTATGGAAAGTAGACCTTCACAACAAACTCAACATAACATGGATCAAAGGAGACCAAATAGTGGAGGACCAAATAATATGATGCCGGAGTCACCATCAGTTTTGCTTCAAAAACCAGCAATCCCACATACACAAGCTCAAATATATGATACTTACACTCAAAGACCATCATGGAGGCCTTATGCTCAAACACATGCTCAAGATATGGGTCAATTAAGACAAGTGGATACACAAGGACATCCTCAAAATTTTGACACAAGGAGACCCCATGTCAAAATTGGGGGCAACACAATGGAAAATGAAAGGCCTATTGAATATGGTTTATATACGCAAAACAGATATGGGGTCCCCCAACAAGAAATTATGCCAAGTGCTCCATATATGTCGCAACAATATAGACCTCCATATGGACATGTCTACGATCAGTATCATCCATATATGCAACAAGTTCCTCCTCAAATGGGTGTTTCAAACATGGGATATGCTACAAGAAATCCATCTCCTCCCAAAAATAATTTGGAGCAACAAATTAGAGATCTACAAAAGAAAGTGGAAGACATGGGCACATCAAAACCCACATATACTATGAGAGATATATGCCCCTATCCCTTCGATAAGAGCATTCCAATGCCTCCATTTCCTCCGCACTTTGTAACACCAAAATTTGACAAATATAGAGGGAGAGGAGACCCCAAGGCACAAATAAGACAATTCTTCACAGCTTGCATTGAGGTAGCCGCAGAAGAAACATACTTAATGAGGTTGTTCCCACAGAGCTTAGGAGATCAAGCGATGGAATGGTTTTCTCAATTACCTCCCGGTATTAAGTCATGGGGCGACTTGGCAGAGGCATTCATTCAACATTTCTCTTACAACATTGAAACAGATGTCTCAGTTACTACCTTGTGCAATACGAAACAAAAGGAAGGAGAATCTTTCGCAACATTTTTACAGAGATGGAGAAACTTAGCTAGCAGATGCTCTTGTGAGATCCCGCAAAAACAAATGGTGGAGATGTTCACACAAAACGTTAATAAAGCTATTGGCTATGATCTCAGAAAAACTTGTTTGTCTACATTCAAGGATGTCATTGAAAAGGGCCTAGCAACAGAAAAGGTCTTAATTGAACAAGGAGTTATCAAGCTATTCAAAGAAAACAAAGAGGACTTCAAAGGAAAGGACAAACCAAAATTTTGGAACAAGAACAAGAACACGGTTAATGATGGTGTTGTTGATGCCAACACAGTAAGACCAAAGTTCGTCTTTTCTGGTTCAAATTCTACCAACAATCAAGTGAACAATCAAACGGCTGCTAAACCACGAAGGAAGTATACTCCATTGGGAGAACCACTTGAATCAGTATTCAAAAAGCTTGTAGCAAATAAAGTGATCACGGTCCCAGATTTTCCTCCATATGAACCAAAGGTAAAACCGAATTGGCGGAATGATGATGAATTTTGCGAATTTCACAAGAGCAAGGGTCATAAGACAAGTATTGCCATCAATTGAAAAACATTGTACAAGATCTCATTGACAGAGGAGATATTGAGATTGAGGGACATTCATCTAACCAAGAGCATGAGGTGTTTAAGGAACCATTCCCAAAACATGACAAAGGGAAAGGCAAAGTCACAGATGATCAAGCCAATTACACTAGAGCATCTTACAATTATGATTCCACTATTAATCACATCTCAATGGACAATCATATTTCTACCATTACTATCAAAAACAAAAATCCTGAGAATCCTTCTCAAAGACCCAAAATTGTCCTAAAAGGTGTGGGATCTTCGTCCGCATCTACCTCTGAATGTCATGTTACAACCCGTCGAGGTAAGATCACATTGCCAGGTGCCTCTACTAAGAATACCAATCTTTCATCAACCAAACCTGAGTACGACCTTGTAGAACAACTAGGGAAGACACCTGCGCTCATCTCTATTCTTGAGCTCTTACGTATATCTCCTGCACATAAAGCTATCCTTGATAAAACCTTGAGAGATACTGTCGTCCCTACTGATCTAAACGTGGACCAGTTTCAAGCCATGGTGGGATATTTATCCGTTCCACACTCCCTCACATTCACAGAAGCCGATGACGCCTCCATAAGTCAGCCTCATAATGCACCTCTACACATTGAAGCCTTCATACATAAACACTGAATAAAACGAGTCCTGATAGATGAAGGAGCAGGTCTTAATATTTGTACATTGAGCACCATCAGACAATTGGGATATTCTGACAAAGCTGTGAATTCTACAAACCAAATCACTATTAAGGCTTATGATGATGAAGAGCGTTCGTCCAAGGGCACGGTCATCTTACCACTAAGAATAGGGCCAGTCACAAAGGATGTGGTTTGTCAAGTCCTGGATTTAGACCTCACGTATAACATATTGCTAGGACGTCCGTGGATTCATGAAATGAGGGCAGTCCCATCAACATACCACCAATGCATTAAGTTTCCTCATAATGGAGTCGAGGTAACGGTCAATGGTGATCCAAATCCATTCATATATTGCAATAACTTGAGATCACATACTGAGACTATCATTCCCAGCAATCGTGAGGCTACTCCTTCTTCAGCATATATTGATCCTGAGTCATTAAAGCCCTCGACATCCAAACAAGGTGAACTTAGAGCCAAGTTTCAAGACAAAGGCATGGGAGAATACACTCTGAATCAAACAATGTTCTTACGACAAGTCATGAACTCCCCCAAGGAATATGGGAGGCCACATCCTAATAAGCAAATCTCCATCATGCTACTCAAATGGGATCCTACCGTCTTTCAAAAATGGGGCGAACTAGAGAAAGAAAATTTATATAAAATGCTATATAAGGACGCTGAAGAGGATACACATGATCAAATTATAATACCCTGTGAAGACTATGGCAAAGGTTTCAAAATTCTGCAAAGATTCGGGTATGATGGAAAAAGTCCTCTTGGACTACGCAAAGAAGGTGTCATGGAGCCTTTACAACCTGAGCTAACTACAAGAAGGGAACGCTCCAAGGGGCTTGGTTTTCTAAATCCCAAGATTCAAAATAAAAGAACAAAACAGATATGGCGAGTCAAAGTGGCTGAAGTTCAACAAGAAGATGACTATTCTACAGATTCCAACGAATGGGAATGGGGTTCAGACAAATCCTCCAGCGACTATGAGCTCAACGAGACATTTAGAGAGCCAGAGGAACCTACAGAGGAGGAGGAGTTTTACAAGAAATTCAGAGTTGGTCAAGAACCGACCCATAAGGATCCCGCACAGTCGTCGTTTCAAGGCCCTAGGTCAAGATCACATAGGATGAGGACACTTGTCCCTGAGGGTGCTACTAGTGATGATAATTTGGACTCACTCACGATCGAAACTGATGAGGAGAGTGCCATTGACGACCTCGATGACTATCTGGACATACCTGAATATAACCACATCTTCACTATTAGCCTTGCGAACTCTGAAAACACTAAAGACCTTCCCCTCGTTCACCCCCAACTCATTGACTGGGATCAGGATGGACCAGCACAGCTTGATACATTTCAAAATGACGAAGCTATTGTCGATTATCTTGGCATTCGCGATGATCTTCCTCTTGGAGACCATAAAGCAGGATACACCATAGAGCTTAACAACATGGCATACTTTGGTGAGGGTGTCGGGCCTTCTAGTCCCAAAAATGTGAAAATAAAAACAAAACAAGGGTCTTATGGCGAAAACCACACTGTGGCGCTATCTGACTCTAAAAAAGTAAAAAGAAAGGACGTATCTGAGGGTGAAAACCTCTTTGAGGCGCCCGAAGATGGAAGGCTTGACATTCTCCCAGCATCATACGAGGAAAAATCATCCATGTTGGTAGAGGAGACTATAAAGACAAACATTGGTACAACAGAGGTTCCACACAACATATTTTTGGCTCAATCATTGACAGAGGCCGAGAAAGCAAGATTCATAAGCTTCTTTAAGGAACGACAAGTCAACTTTGCATGGTCTTATGCTGATATGCCTGGACTAGACCCCGATTTAGTAATGCATCATTTAACAGTCAAACCGGGGGCAAAACCAGTAAAGCAGAAATTGAGGAAAATGCATCCACAAGTGGCATTATTAGTCAAGGCAGAGCTGGAGAAATTACTGGATGTCGGATTCATACGCCCAATTGATTATCCCGAATGGATTTCCAACTTAGTACCTGTTAGCAAACCAGATCGCAGCATCCAAATATGTACAGACTTCAGGGATATCAACAAGGCTTGTCCAAAGGACGATTTCCCATTACCATACATTGATTTAATTGTTGATCTCACAGCAGGCCATGAGATGTTATCCTTGATGGACGGATTTTCTGGATATAATCAAATCAGGATAGCACCCGAAGATCAACATAAAACATCATTTACTTGTCCATGGGGAACCTTCTGCTGGAATGTCATGCCCTTTGGGCTGAAAAATGCAGGTGCCACGTATCAACGAGCTATGACTACTATCTTCCATGATCTCATGCACATAACCGTGGAAGATTATGTTGACGATCTTTTGGTTAAATCAATAGACAGAAATACACACTTGGACATACTTTCAGTCGCTTTTGATCGGTTGGAAAAATACAAGGTAAGACTAAATCCTAAGAAATGTGTCTTTGGAGTAACCTCCGGGAAGCTCCTAGGATTCATTGTGTCTAAAAGAGGAATAGAGGCTGATCCAGCAAAGGTCAAGGCTATTTTGGACATGCCGCCACCCAAGAATATCAGCCAACTTCGGTCTTTACAAGGGAGACTCCAGTTCATACGAAGATTCATAGCACAACTTGAAGATAAGTGCAATCCTTTCCAGCACCTGCTACACAAAAACATCAAGTTCAAATGGGATGAGAACTGTCAACAGGCTTTTCAGGCGCTCAAAGACTATCTTTTGAACCCGCCAGTTTTGATGCCACCAATTCCAGATCAACCATTGGTACTTTACATATCAGCTACTCCAACAGCACTGGGGGCACTCCTAGCACAGCAAATACCTGACGGCAAGGAAAAAGCGGTCTACTATATCAGTCGCACATTGGTGGGATATGAGCTGAACTACACACCAATTGAGCGTGCATGTCTCGCTGTGGTCTTTGCTTCACAAAAATTACGACATTATATGCTCACTCACAAGACTAGGTTGATTGCCAGAATTGATCCACTAAAATATCTTCTCAACAAAGCTACACTTACTGGGCGGCTGGCCAAGTGGGTAATGATTTTGAGTGAATTCGATATTGAATATGTGGACAGAAAAGCTATAAAAGGACAAGCAATTGCAGATCAATTGGCAGATGCTCCCATGATAGATGATGTTCCTCTACAGTCAGAATTTCCAGATGAGTCCATTCTAACAATATCACCTGCAAAGCCATGGCAATTATATTTTGACGGCTCATACACACAGCACGGGGCAGGAGCAGGTATACTCTTTATAACTCCTCAAGGCGATTCTATACCAAAGTCATACCGCTTATCATTTCCTTGCACCAACAATATAGCGGAATACGAGGCATTAACAACTGGGCTAAGAATTGCAGTTCAGTGGAAGATCCAAGAGCTTCGTGTTTTTGGCGATTCTCAACTTGTCATCCGTCAAGCAACTGATGATTATCAAACAAAAGATGAAAAGCTAATGCCTTATAAACAACTGGTAGATGATCTGAAACAGCACTTTGCAAAGATAGAGTTTGAGCAGATACCAAGAGAACAGAATCGCGCTGCTGATGCCATGGCTACAATTGCTTCGCTCATTGATCTACCGCAAAATGAGACCTGCTATGAGTTCCTGGTAGACAACCTGCTGATTCCTTCATATGAGATCACTCCTACGGAAATGATATGTGTTGTTGGTCCTGAATCCCAGTTATATGGTTCCATATTCACATACCTTCGCGACAATATCTTACCTCCCGATCTATCGAACAACCAACGCCACACTTTCATTCGCCAATCCTCCCGATACGTTATCCTAGCTGATATCCTATACCAACGAGGTCTAGATAGCACCCTCCTTAGATGTTTAGAGAGTGATGAAGCTCAGATTGCGTTATGAGAAGTGCACGAAGGGATATGTGGTCCACATACTAGTGGTCCTACCTTGGCCAAGAAACTCATCAGGACTGGATACTACTGGCCTACTATGGAAAAAGATGCATATCAGTTTGTCAAAAAGTGTAAGCAGTGTCAAATTCATGGAGACCTCATACATGCACCAGCACAGGAACTACAGCCACTTGCATCTCCTTGGCCCTTTTGTCAGTGGGGACTCGATCTCATAGGCAAGATTCACCCTCCTTCTTCCAATGGACATAAATTCATTATCACAGCCACAGAGTATTTTACAAAGTGGATTGAAGCCGTGCCTCTCACACAAGTTACTGGGAAACAAATCGCTACCTTCATCTTGAACTACATCATTTGCCGATACGGGATTCCTACTTCCATTATTACTGATAACGAGCGTCCCTTCAAAAATCAGGATGTTCGTGAACTCTGTGAGCGCTTCCATATCTCCCATCGTTTCTCCACACCATATTACCCCCAAGGTAATGGCCAAGCTGAGGCGTCTAATAAAACAATTCTCAAAATCCTTAAAAAGACAGTCGACGACGCTGGCCGTAACTGGCATATCCAACTCAATCCTGCACTCTGGGCCTATCGCACAAGTGTCCGCACACCTACAGGAGCTACACCCTACTCACTTGTCTACGGCTCTGAAGCCATCTTGCCTATTGAGGTCGAGCTACCTTCTTTATGGGTCTCCTTGAGAAACATAATCAACGATGAAGACTACAGGGTCTCTCGCTTACAAGAACTAGAACTGCTGGAGGAACGAAGGCACACTGCTTTTAATCATCTCAAGGCTTACCAACAACGAATGAGTCACAGTTACAATCACAAAGTTAAGCCTCGCACATTTGAGGTAGGTGACTTAGTCCTCAGAGAGAACCCCAAGAATCAGCAAGACAGAGATAAGAAGGGCAAATTTGAACCCAACTGGCTTGGTCCTTACATCATCACAGCAGTATATGGATCTGGGGCATATTAGCTCTCAACTACAGAAGGTGAACCCTTGGAGGATCCTATCAACAGCATGCATCTTCGTAGGTTCTACACATAAGCTCTTCGGAACATCCTAATTCAAAAATACAAAAAAATTATAAAACAAAAAAATCGTTACATGGTGAAAACCTGGCAAACAGGCGCCTTGTGACAACAAAAAAATTGAAAAATCCAAAAAAGTAAAGAGAAATAATTTCGTCCAACGGTGAAAACCACTTCGATGGCGCCCTGGGCAAGTACCATGGTGAAAACTGGGTCACCAGCGCCATGCGTAGAGACTTTGCTCCTCCCTCTTCCAGGATTCTCTTTCATCTTTCACTTTGCACACACTCACGACCAATTCATCCATAATAAACTTACCCATTCCCATCATGGCTTGTTATTGATCTACCTAAGATTGGTTAGCCATTCATAACCCTCCCTTTTCACTCCCTTTCCATCCATAATAAATTAGATCCTATCTGTGACTACGGCCAATTCCTACGTCTAGTGATGGGTGTGGAACTGAGAACATCACATGTTTCGAGGAGTACAGTTTCTTCTAGTTTCCTTCAAGTCTATTCGCGCACAATCCGCAATAAAGCAGCATTTGCATCACAGATCCGCAATAAAGTTCCATCTTCTCCACAATAAAGTATCAGTTTCATGGATTCAGTCAGTTTCAAATGAGACACAGCAGCAACAATGAGCTTCAACAAAATCAAATCTTTCAACAGACTCAGACAACATATGGTTCAGTGCTATCTATCCTTTTTGTGAAAGTGAACATTGTGACCACAATCGAATAAGACTTAAACAAGTGACAAGAGACACTAAACTTGAGGACTATAGTGGATGTTGGTGTCGAGTCTTGGTTTTCTTTTGATTTTATCTTTTTGGTGACATGTCTTTTAGCTTTTCCAGGATGTCTTTGACTAGAGATTCTATCTCCAGGATGTCTTTGACTAGAAAGGCGAGGATGGGGTATCGTCACCTATTTGCATTTGCTGTCTGTGGATTGTCTTTTAGTAATGCTATGACTTGTCCAAGGATATGAAGACACTGTGAGTCTAGTATGAATTGGGGCATTCCTTGTTTGTGACTGTCTTATCTCCATGCAAACAGGTACAATGACTTTCTGGGCCGAACAAATGCCTCGATTGTCATAACCTATTTTGCCATAATAAGCTCAATGATGATAACACACAAGAAGCTCTTTCACATTCATATCTTCTGTCTTCCATCCCCCTTTCTTGATTGACTTCCATTGTCTTTCTCGAGTCCGTGTAGCCCGTTATCACATGACTGAGTATAATGACACACCAAAAACATTTGCATTTCATATAGTTACACCTGCATCACCACATATAAGCATTTCACACATACATATAGATATCACAATTGCATCACATCCTGCATACAACACATGTTAGCACATCTCACATATTCATTTGCATTACATACATTCACATTTGCATCATGCATCTCATATACAACAAAGAACAAAAATATATTGCATTGCATCATATAAGCATCCATATCATAAAACATACATCACATAAGAACATCTCATCACATAAGGTACACATGCATATAGCTGCCGCAAAAATGAATCATCTCTCATATATAATCAAAAGTGTCATGATACAATGATGTCAAAAGAATCATATGGCTACAAAAGAATCACCCGCAGGTGTCTACAATACAACAATGGTACATATACTGATACAATGGGGAGCCCTCTATGGCTATGATGAACTCCCTCTCTCGGAGCCGCCTGGCCTCGACGGAGTCTGAGCTATAGATGGACCCGCCCCAGGATCCCCCTGTCTCTCTGGTGGTGGTGGAGGCCCCATGACCCCACCGCTGGATGCCTGTCTCCTGCGACTCCCTCCCGTAGCCGTCGCTGTGCGCGACGATCTATGGAAGCTCCTAGCCCGCTGATCTGCTGGCACGGCTGCATAGTATAGATCCCTCCAGTAGGCGATCTCCTCTCCGGCTCGCAAGACATATGCATAGCCTGCCCCTGCATCCTCTGCTGCCCGCCTCCCTGCCCTCAGAGCTGTCTCGGCCTTTGTGTATCTCTGGATGGCCTGATCCCTCTCCCGCTCTGTGTCTCTGACCCTGATCCTGAGGTGATCTCTCTCCCGCACCAAATCCTCAATCTCATCTGCCTGGCCCTGGCAGATCTCTCGTAGCCTCAACACCTCATCCTCCTCAGAATCTCCGCTCTCAGCTTCTGCCTGTGGCTCCTCCCCTGCAGGTGCCTGTCCCTGTGCCTCTGCCTGCACCTGTCCCTGTGCCTGTCTAGGTACCTGTGGCTGTACCTGTCTCTGTCCCTCTGCCTGCACCTGTAGGGGCAGTCCACCCCGACCCCTCACCACCGGAGCTGCTCTCTCCTGTCCTCCCTCCATCCGAGGTGCCACCCGCCTCTCTCCCACCACTCCCCTCCGCCTCCGCCGGCCCCTACCTCCATCCCCTCCACCATCATCATCATCTCCTCCACCCTCTCCCTCCAGTGGCTCTGCCGGATCTGTCAACCTGGGAAACGGATGCTCTGCCCAATACGCAGAGTACTCTGCGTCCATCCCTGCATCATCTACCTCTGGCCACATGTCCCAGGGCATCGGCATCATCTCTGCTAGCTGTGTCACCGCCTGATCATATGATAATAGCGGCCCAAACTGCACCTGATCTCTGACTGTACGGGCATACATGCCCAAGCCCCGTGGCATCCACTGGATCCGCCCAAACTGCCTGCACACCCTATCAACAAGCTGCCTCTCCAGAATATAGGGCGTCCGCCCAATCAGATACCTGCTTCTGAAAACATATGGTAGCTCCAATGCGTCGTCATCCCACTCCTCGCACCCCAGGTACGACCTCCAGATGACCATGTCTATGTCATCTATGACGCGCCTCCAATGCTCCAATCGACCAATCCGAGGCTGGGAAGTAATCATGTCGTACAAGTGCACGAAGCTCCGTCCCTGTCCTCTGCCTCTGAAATGAATGGGTCGTGTGATGGGAAGGTGCTCATAAGCCCACACCTGCAACAGAGTCACGCCGCAGCCCAAACCCACTGATCCATGGTACACAAACTGATGCAGCTCATAATATAAATGTGCCAGGACACATGGCCCCCATGCATACCTAGTGTGCTCTGTCATCAGCGTCTCCAATGCCCCTCCCCAGCCCACTGCCAATCCTCGTGTGGCCCTGTCTGGACACAAATACCCACTGATGGCTCCCCCAATAACTGCCGGCAATGATAAACCTGTGGCAGTCATGGTATCCCAGGCTACATGACCTGCTCGCATCTCCAAACCGGGATCCTGAAACACCCGTCTCAATGCCTCCCTGTCACCGTCACGGTCATAGGGATTCAACTCTCCATCAATAGGGATATGCAGTATCCTGTAGACATCCTCTAATGTAACTGTCATCTCACCCATCGGCAGGTGAAACGTGCACGTCTCCGAGTGCCATCTCTCAACTAACGCAGTCAGCAACCCCATGTTTGCCCGAAACTCAGGCACATAGAGCACATGTGTGAGACCCATCTCCTCAATGGATATCATGTCCTGAATCGACAACTCTGGTCGCAATCTCTGAGTCGATGGGAATCTCTCCCGTGACTCTAACATCGGCAAATACTCCTGCAGTCACACAATCAATTTTGTCAGTTATCGTGGCATTCACTGTTTATCACAAAATGCTACTTGCTACCTAAATGCATCTGGTTATCTATCCTAGTGACACTCACTGTTTATCACAAAGTTTTGCTATCTACCCTAGTAGTGCTCCCTGTTCATCACAAAGTACTACGTGTGTGACATTCCCTGTTCATCACAAAGTGTTACTCACATTCGCACTCCCTGTTCATCACAAAGTGTTGCCTATCCTGGTGCTCCCTGTTCATCACAAAGTGCCTTGATCTATCCTAATCTTCCTAGAGGACCTGCTTGAGTGTATCCTCTCAGCAGCTTATCCAATCGACAGCGTATGTTCATCACAGAACTGCCGATTTGACCTCGAAGACTAAAACCATGCATTTAAACACACAAACGCACTTTTAACACACAAACACACTTTTAACACACAAACGCGCTTATAGACTGCATAGACGCGCTTCTGAAACACAGACGCGTTTTCTGAACACAAACGTGCCTATGCCATGCACACACGCGACCAAGGAACACAGACGTCCCTACATGACATAAACGCTCATACAAAGCACAGACGCTTCTACATTTCACAAACGCGCCCGCATTCAGCACAAACGCGGTTCCAGGCATAGACGCGCCTGGACCCGACACAGACGCGTCTGTCCGACACAGACGCGCCTGGCACTGACACAGACGCGGTTGCGCGTTTTTGCATATTTCGACTATCCTATTCCTAGCGCATTTATTGCTACTAAACATGCATTTATGACAAAACTCAAAATGCGTGAAAGTACGAGGAGGTTTTCGGGTACTTACCGGCTCTCCTGCATCGGCTGGTCGCTGGAATCGGCGAACACGGTCGAATCTATGAATGAATGCCATCGCTGTTGACTGCTGCTGCTCTTTTCTCGCTCTGTACTGTGATCTTCTAAGGGTGTGGATGACAATGAGGATGTCTTTTGCCCGTGGCCTATCTTATAGCCTACCCTAGCCCTCGTCTTCATTTCCCGGGTCAGTATTCTTCATCCCGTGACTTTGTCACTTTATTCGCTCAATCCATTCTAGCCTTTCTTTCTTATCGAGAGATTGTCTGCAATATTTTCAGACATTTTCATCCAATCTCTCGAGGGGGCATATCATTCCCATTCTGGGGCAACTCTGTATCAGTTCATCTTATCTTCTTTGAAACAACGCGACAAGCCGCATTGTCTCAAAGAGGGGCAAAATGTAGACACTCAAAATTGTCATATCTAATTAAATAAATATTTTATTTATTTAATTATCTAAGCCTAATTCTTCTATTAATTAAATAAATTTTTATTTATTTAATTAATTCATTTATCCTCTTCTAGCCTTATTTCTCATTTAAATAAATACATTTATTTATTTAAATTATCCCTTTCCTAAATTAAATAAATATTTTATTTATTTAATTGTCCTACTTCTTCTATTAATTAAATAAATCTTTATTTATTCAATTAATTCATTATCTTTTTCTACACATGACACATGTCATTCAT
Source organism: Cryptomeria japonica (assembly GCF_030272615.1). NCBI lineage: Eukaryota > Viridiplantae > Streptophyta > Pinopsida > Cupressales > Cupressaceae > Cryptomeria > Cryptomeria japonica. Next base: position 440,621,184 of record NC_081410.1, read on the forward strand.
CTCTTATTTCCTACACTACCTACCCCTTTCATTATTTTGGTATTTCTTTTACCTACCCTCTAATCCTAGCCGACCTCTCTTTTTACACCTCTCAATCTTAACCCTCCATTTCATATTGTGTCTTCTATTTAAGGAGATGCTTTCTTCATGGTCAAACCCTAATGACACATCCTAATGACTGATTTTGGAGTACTTGGCTACACTACAATTCCACTTGCAACCACATTCCGTTCTTTATTGAGCTCTTGTGCATACAAAAATCTGAGAGCAAGCATATCAAACAAGATCAATGGAGATAGGAAGAATGGAGATCAAAACCCTATTGGACATGTGAGGGTATAATCTTTATCATTTTGAGTTATTTTGCATTGTCTTAGGTTATCTTCATATGTTATGGTGGATCTTTGTTCATTGTTAGGCTAGGGTTTAGTGGTTGAATCCATTTTAGTCTTTCAATATTGTTGTTATTTGTTATCCATTTTCACCATATACAGTAACATATCTGAGTTTCCTTCTACCTATTTGGGGATTTCTCTTTGTCTCAAGCCTGAGGAATCCTTCTGGAATAAGCTAATTGACATACTCAACCTGAAACTCGCTGGCTGGAAAGGGGTTGTTCTTAGTCAAGCTGGTAAAGTCACTCTGCTCAAAGCCACTCTCCAAAATCTTCCTGTGTATGTTCTTAGCTTGTTCAAAATCCCCTCAAAGTTTGCAGAAGCTATTGAAAGATTCCAAAAAAAGTTCCTTTGGTCGGGTGTGGAAGTTAAAAATAGAATCCCCCTTATAGCCTAGAATAACATTTGTTCCCCTAAGGCCTCAGGTAGGCTGGGCTTAAGGAACATTAGTTCTATGAATAAAGCTTTATTAGCCAAGCAAATTTGGAGATTCAAAGGGGAGGAAAGAGAATGGAACTCTATTTGGAAAAACAAATATCTCTATATGCAACCTTTTGTGGAAGAATTCTTTGGCAACTCTTTCTCTGTTGAAGAATCTGCCATTTGGAATGCAATGCAATCTACTAAAGGCTGGGCTGCTGCTAGCAGAACCTGGAACCTTGGGGATGGGAGGAAAATAAGATTTTGGAAAGATAGATGGATCCTAGATAAACCTCTGGAGGAAATCCCTATCATCAAAGATTGGAAAGACAATTTCAAATGCAGGTACGGTGAAATGGTAAGAGATTACTCGATAAATGGGAACTGGATTGACTTTAGCCAGCAATGCCCGGATCTCAAGTTCCTTAGATTGCTCTTTCTACTAAAATCCCTAGAGACAACAAAGATGACATTTTGATATGGGGGAAAACTCTGGATGGGAAATACTTTGTTTTCTTTGCTGTGGCTATTCATAATGTCCCAGTGGAAGCTACTCCCATCTAGGCTAAAGTGTGGAATAAGAACTTAGTTCCCAAAGTCAACATCTTCTTTTGGATTTTCATCCAAAATAAGATATTAACCCTGGATAATCTTCGTAAAAGAGGCATCATTTTTCCTAACATGTGTTCTCTTTTTTGCAGGGAAGAAGAGACAGCTTGCCATATTTTCAATCAAAGCTCTTTTAGCTAGGACATCTGGAAAATCATCCTGTCCAGGTGGAACTTGAGCTGGGTCTTCCCGAACTCTCTTGGTGACACTTAGCTTCAATGGCATTGTCCTAACTCTAATCCTAAAATTGTGGAGACCTGGAGACTTACTCTGCTGATTGTTATCTGGAAGATATGGAAAGAGCGCAACAACAGGATTTTCAGAGATAAAAGGGCTATTCCTGAAGTGGTTGCAGACAAAATCTTTAGGAGTATTTTTGAATGCCTCTATGAGACTGATCAGGGACTTGCTGCTAAAAAGGATTTCAAAGACAGATGGAATCTTTCTACTACCACTACTAGCAAGGAGAAAGACAGAGAAGGTCTTGTTTGGTGTTTCCCCCCGTAGGGATGGATTAAGGCTAACTTCGATGGGGCTTCTAAAAGAAATCTGGGTAAAGCTGGATATGGGGGCATTATCAAGAATTTTGCTGGAAGTTGCCTTAAGGCGGTGGCTGGTCCTCTGGGGAATCAAACTAGCCATTTTGTTGAAGCCTTCGCTGCCTTGCATACTTTAATTATAGCCAAAAATCTCAATTATGATAAAATATGGCTTGAGGGGGATTCACTTAATATTATTAAGTGCTTAAAGGGGGAATCAGAGCCTCCTTGGTCTATTGAGAATATCATCATGAAAGCTAGAGAGATTATTGCCAGCTTCAAAGAAATTATTATACAACATGCCTTCAGAGAGCAAAACAGTTTTGCTAACTGTTTAGCGAATACTGGAGTTAACTTTGACGCTCAAATGATTTGGCACGAGGATGATCTCAATTTAAATATTAAAGAGATACTTAGAAAGGACCGTTATACGGGGAGAGAAGGACAATTAAATCATGACAAGTAAAAAGCACCATTTATGCCTTGCTGGAAAGGCCATCATTACCTAGCACTGTGACAAATCTCCTACTATCTCCAATAAACCGTTGCACCCTTTGTGGGTTACTTGGAGTGAAAATTTGAGTTGCATTGGGAAAGAAGGTCTCAATTTGCAGAGAAACAGAGTCGATAGGCTGCATTCAAAAATGGGAGGAGATCTAACACGCGAAGAACCTGATAACACGTCGACCTGGAAAGCAATGCCTAAAGTCTGGGCAAAGTTGGAGAAGGGCTCTCTTACCAGCTTCATGGAAAAGCTTGAGGACTACGACAAAGGTAGGGTTAACTTAGCCATTTCCAAGATTTCTGAAAACTGGTCTAATGGCTCTTTTAAACTTTACGGAGTTAAATTTAAGTTGGATGTTGGGCTTATTTCAACTATGACTAGAATGCCCCACATTGGGCTTAACTTATTTCGAGACCTCAAGGTCTCCAACAATGCGGTCACCCTGTTCCCGCGGAAAGAGAAAGAGTGGGCCAAAATTGGCAAGGCTACCGGGGGCTACTACGATGCTGCTAACATCAAGAAGTTGTGGGGCTGGGTCCTGAACGCAATCATGGAGTATATTACAGTTGAAGGTCGTTTCTCTAGGGCCCACACCTACCACTTCGTGCTCTTAAACCATTTCAGACATGACAAAAAAGTGTCTCTGCCCTACTACCTTTTTTGATCCCTCTCCAGGTCCCTGAACAAGCATAGGACTAACCCTTCCAGCCCGATTCTCCACTGCGGGCTCCTGCTGCTCATCTATGAGCATTGCAAAACCCTCGCTCTGCAGGAAAATAAGCGGATTTCCGCTTCCCCAGGCAAAAGGAGGATGGAAGAGGGAGATACTAGCAAGGAGAAGGCGTCATCCAGCAAGAAAAGGAAAAGCGCCCCCGAGTTGGAAACTGAGGACATTGTCAAGGAAAGCAGTGGCATGGAGACGGACGATTCTAACGATGAAGACAACTGAAAAGAAGAGGAGCTGGGCAATGAGGAAGAAAGTGGAGATTTTGAGCCTGATAAAGATAGCCCTATTCTAAGTGATCACCCTAGTAAGGACAATAGCCATCCGATGGAGGAGACGGCTCCCAAGGATAATGAGGAAACTGAAGTTAATTTTGAGAAGGAAACAAACAAAGGCTTTGAGAAGAACCTGACTGAGGAAAGGGATAGCAAGGACAAGGAAAGTGCTGGTGAGGGGCTTATCCTAGATAATCTCAAGAAGCTCTCGGAGGCCAGAATGAATTTCGACAAACGGACTTATGAAACCCTGAAAAACCTAGAGAAGAAAGGGATAAATTCAGATAAAAAGAGGGAGGATGAAAACAAAGAGCATATTAATTGGAAGTAGGAAATGGCGAACAAGGTAAAATCGTTGGAAGAGGGAAAAAAAGCGATGAAAAATCTGATCGAAATTATCCCAAGTATCCTCTCTGCTGTCACCAAAAACCTGGAAGACATTGCCAAGGTCTTTGACCATACTCCTAAACTAGTTGTAGATCTTGACCTGGAGGAGGAGACCATCTAGACTGAAAGTGGTAGTGATGCTACCCCGTTGGGCGGAACTGCGAAGAGAACCAAGGCCAATATCAAGAAATTTGTGGCTGCTGCGGCCAAGGACCCTCCCAACTTTAAAGACAACATCAAAGAGTTGCAAGAAATTAGCAGCACCCTGGCTAAAGCCCTGGATAAAATCTGATTCTTGGATGGCCTGCTGGCTTTTTGGGGCTTTTGTGGGTTTTCTTCGATTTTCTGCTGGTTTTTTCCTTTTAGTTCAGTTCCTCTCTGTTTCTCGTGGCTTTGCTGTTTAAGTCTTGCTTGTAAAGGGTTTCGGGGCCCCTTCAAAACCTACTTTTTCATTAATCAAAAACAAATATGAGAGAAAGATGTTAATTTCTAATAAAGGAAGAGATAAGTCGTGATAGGAGCCAAATCAAGGAGAAAGAATATCAAAGGAAATGGACATGGATAGGAGGAAGAAAACAAAAAGAAGTCATAAGAATGTCATGAGAAGTTTCCAGATAGTGATGCAATGATAATAATTGAAGAAGATAAAGTGACATTGATAATGGTGTTTATTTTCAAACGACAGTGAGAGTTTCTACCAATTCTTCAAAAGAGGAAAAGACAATCAAAGTCGTCGATGTCAAGAAGTCAGCAACTAAGAAACTTGTGTGTATAGATATGTGGATCTATAACAAATTGATAAGAAAAATTTCAAGTATGAAAAGAACCAGTCACAACTCCATGATAGTCAAGAATCATATGAAGACAAACTGGAAACAAGGCTTTATTTTTGCAATATACAATGGGTAGAAGAAGCCTATATGACTACATTTGTAGCAGCTAAGAGCCTTCATGAGAAGTTAGGGCCTACTAAAAAGTACAGAGGCAATGAGAAGCTGACCCTAATGATAGATAAGAAATAAAAGTGAGCAAAGGATAAGTTTATGCATTGCATGTAAATTAGTAGTAGTGCCATGGTAATGACTATGAGATAGAAGTGCAAGGTGCAAGGTACATTATTAGGTAAAGAGATGTGTTATGGACTATCAAAATAGGCTTATGACCATCATTAAGTTAGCTTTATTTGAAGGCTACAATAAAGAATAGTTATCTAATGTCTATCTTTAAGTTTTGGATTACAATTAAGATTATTGCTTCCAAGCTTGGATTATCACAATCATGTGACTATGAAGGACAAACATGGAAGATCTGAAAGTAAAACCATGAACAACACACAAGCCTATTAAAGCCAAATCCTTCAAGAATAAGATAGTACTAAAAGGAGGAATAGAGATAGCTTTATGAAATGTCTATGTTAGTGCCTCAAAGGACTTGAAGTCACGTTGATCTATTCAAAAACTTATTTGGGAATGGAGAATGTATGAAGACAAAAGACAACAACAACAAATATCTAGTTAAGGAGCCTCAACAAGAAATATTGGAGATGGGTAGAAGATTCAGTTTGGTCTTGGAAAGATGTCCCTCTATAAACAATTTCATGCTCAATGATAGTTAGAAATGACGGATTAAAAATTCTTAAGGTTTGATCAATATCAACAAATAAGGACCCTTGCATATGTTCTGCAATGAACAAAACCTTCTAATAGTCAACCGCAAGTGAAGACAATTCATAAAATTTTAGGCTTGTTTTAGTGAATATGCCACAAGAAGACAACATGGTGATGAAGATGGTATATTTAGAGACATAGTGACACTAAGGGCATAAAGGTCTACAGGATAAGGAAAATATTGACCCAAGCTTTATTAAATGACTAAGAGATAATAGTTGTAAAGAATAAAAGAGCACATCACTACCATTATCATGAGAACGACAATAGTTGTGACACTTGGTTTCTTTATGTGATAATCTTTTAGTGGCATGACAAGGCAATGAATGGTAGATACCACCAAACAATAAACATAACATTCTTATGAAGGTGAGAGATAGTCATAGAGAAACAAAAAAGAGACAGTGAAAAAGTTGATGGCATGATAGTCAAATGGAAAAGGAAAGATGGCAAATTTCATACACGAGAGTAGTCCAAAAGTGTCATGCTAACAAATGAGGAAGAACAAAGTCTTTGTCAAGGATGAAAATCCACAAAAGAGAAGTAGCATAAGGGTAGAGTTCAATGCCTAGAAGGTAAAACACAAAGGCAAAAGGAACATGACATGGAGTTTTTAGTCTTCAAAATATCATAAGATTAATTTGTCCTTTATGCCAATTATATTAACTTGTAAAAACTCTACCCATGGGTATAAAGACATTCAAGCAACAATTTTAGGACTTTATGACAAGTTTTAAAGCAATTTTGAAGGTCTTAAATGACCCATTCTATTTTCATATGACCCAAGACTTCTTCAAACCTTGGAAATCACGTGCCCTATGTCCATGGGAGAAATATGATAGTAGTTGAAAAGATAGAAGGTAGTCGTTGCAACATGAGGAGATAATATAGGATAGTTTGAGGGTTTTTCAAGTGGTTGAGAGCATCTAGGAGGCACTTTTGACTCACTTACAACTAGTTGAGAGCATCAAGGAGCCAAATGAGGAGCCTCATTAATGCAACAGTGAAGGAAGAAGACTTTTCTTCATATTACCACCTTTTTGGGACACTTCTAAAGGCTTAAAAATGGGGACATCTCAATTGGATGCCTTGAAGAAGTTTGAACTAGCAAGTTGAAGTAACACTTGTTCTTATTTCTCAAACTTTTTTCCCTTTATTCTACCAAGTCGTTGCACTATAAATCATAACTCTTTTGTTTCTTTTGAGTGAGTTCTTGTTGTCTAGGCCATACATTGTAACTTGAAACGAGGTTCTTTTGGCCTTGATTATGTAATGAGACTCAATTTTCAAATATGTATAGTTCTTTCAAGCATTGTTTGATTAATAAAGCAAGTATTTATCTTCTCTAATTTGTTTCTTTGTGTGTAATAATGAATGGTTGATGTATTTCTTGTCATATAATCCATTTTTTCAATACCTTATGTAGGGATAAACATATTTTATATAGGTTGTAGGTTATGTAGTTGGTCTGAACAACTTTCTAGTTGTGAGAAATCAAACTTTTCCTTCTAGGACTAGAAAAACTTTAACTTTACTATAAATTATTGATGTATAAGCATTGTAGACACCTAAAATTGTCCAGTCTAATTAAATAAATATTTTATTTATTTAATTACTTTAGCCTAATTCTTCTATTAATTAAATAAATCTTTATTTATTTAATTAATTCATTTATCCTCTTCTAGCCTTATTTCTCATTTAAATAAATACATTTATTTATTTAAATTATCCTTTTTCCTAAATTAAATAAATATTTTATTTATTTAATTGATCCCACTTCTTCTATTAATTAAATAAATCTTTATTTATTTAATTAATTCATTAACCTTTTCTACCTATGACACATGTCATTCATCTCTTAATTCCTACACTACCTACCCTCTTATTATTTTCTTATTTTCTTTACCTACCCTCTAATCATAGCCGACCATTTATCTTTTACACATCTTAATCTTATCCCTCCATTTCATATAGTGTCTTCTATATAAGGAGATGATTCCTTCATTATCAAACCCTGACTAACTCAATTGCACACTTGACTACACTACACCTTTTACATGCGATCCTACTTGCAACCACATTTCCGTTCTTTGTTGAGCTCTTGTGAACATAAAATTTGAGAGCAAATATATCAAGCAAGATCAATGGAGATAGGAAGAATGGAGATCCAAACCCCATTGGACATGTGATGGTATAATCTTTGTGATTTCATTTGATTTTGCATTGTCTTAGGTAATCTTCATATGTCATGGTGGATCTTTGTTGTTGTTAGGCTAGGGTTTTGTGGTTGAATTCATTTAACCTTTCAACATTGTTGTTTCCACTTTTCACCATAAACATTTTGGCACGCCCGGTGGGACTCTTGTCCCTTTTGTATTTAACATCTTTTGTTGCAGAATTTGTAATTTGAAGTTGCAGGTCTGACATTTCCGACAACATTTTGATATTTTCGTGTCTGCATACTTTCGGATCACATTTTTTATTTTTTGTCGCGTCTGCGACACCTGGAATCGCGTCAGCGTCCTCGATAGTATTTTACTTTTCTGTAGATTCCGAAAGTCGCGTTTGTGTGCCTTAGTCACGTCTGTGGAGTTTTTAGGTGCGTCTGCATCCAGGAGCCATTTCTGTGTTCTGGAACCGCGTCTGTGTCGGCTTTAGGCGCGTCTGCGAAATTATATAGCATTTATATTTCTGATAACCACATATGTGTGAATTTGTTACATTTTGGGGTTTTCTTT